>NC_054486.1:112486443-112546443 GCF_017639515.1 Carcharodon carcharias
GGACTGGGAGCTAAATGTCCAAGGATAAACATCCTATCGAAAAGATAGGCAGGTGGCAGAGGGGGTGGTGTTGCTTTGTTAGTAAGAAATGAAATTAAATCGATAGCAAGAAATGACGTGGGGTCAGACGATGTAGAATCTGTGTGGGTAGAGTTGAGGAACCGCAAAGGTAAAAAAACCATAATGGGAGTTATGTACAGGCCTCCGAACAGTAGTCAGCATGTGGGGCACAAGATACACCAGGAGATAGAAAAGGCGTGTAAGAAAGGCAAGGTTACAGTGATCATGGGTAATTTCAATATGCAGGTAGACTGGGAAAATCAGGTTGGTAGTGGATCCCAAGAAAAGGAATTTGTGGAATGTCTACGAGATGGCTTTTTGGAGCAGCTTGTGGTGGAGCCCACTAGGGAACAGGCAATTCTAGATTTAATGATGTGTAATGAGGCAGATTTGATAAGGGAGCTTAAGGTGAAGGAACCCTTAGGAGGAAGTGAACATAATATGATAGAATTTACCCTGCAATTTGAGAGGAAAAAGCTGGAATCAGATGTAACGGTATTACAGTTGATTAAAGGCAACTACAGAGGCATGAGGGAGGAGCTGGCCAGAATTGACTGGGAGATGAGCCTAGCAGGAAAGACAGTGGAACAGCAATGGCAGGAGTTTCTGGGAGTAATTTGGGGGAGACAGCAAAAATTCATCCTGAGGAAGAAGAAGCATACTAAAGGGAGGATGAGGCAACCATGGCTGACAAGGGAAGTCAGGGACAGCATAAAAGCTAAAGAGAAAGCATACAACGCGGTGAAGAGCACACGGAAGCCAGGGGATTGGGAAACCTACAAAGACCAACAGAGGACAACTAAAAAAGAAATAAGGAGGGAGAAGATTAAATATGAGGGTAAACTAGCCAGTAATATAAAAGAAGATTGCAAGAGTGTTTTTAGATATATAAAGGGTAAGAGAAAGGCAAAAGTGGACATTGGGCCGCTGGAAAATGACGCTGGAGAAGTAGTAGTGGAACAAAGAAATGGCGGAGGAACTGAATAGGTACTTTGCGTCAGTCTTCACAGTGGAAGACACGAGTGACATCCCCAAAGTTCAAGAGAGTTGGGGGGCAGAGGTGAGTATGGTGGCCATTACCAAGGAGAAGGTGCTAGGAAAACTGAAAGGTCTGAAGATGGATAAATCACCTGGACCAGATGGATTACACCCCAGAGTTCTGAAGGAGATAGCTGAAGAGATAGTGGAGGCGTTAGTGGTGATCTTTCAGGAGTCACTTGTGTCAGGGAGGCTCCCAGAGGACTGGAAAATCGCTAATGTAACCCCCCTGTTTAAGAAGGGAGTGAGGCAAAAGACGGGAAATTACAGGCCGATTAGCCTGACCTCGGTCGTTGGTAAGATTTTAGAGTCCATTATAAAGGACGAGATTTCAGAATACTTGGAAGTGCATGGTAAAATAGGGCAAAGTCAGCATGGTTTCATTAAGGGGAGGTCATGCCTGACAAATCTCTTAGAATTCTTTGAGGAGGTAACGAGTAGGTTAGACAAAGGAGAGCCAATGCATGTTATCTACTTGGACTTCCAGCAGGCCTTTGACAAGGTGCCGCACAGGAGGCTGCGCAGTAAGATAAGAGCCCATGGTATTAGAGGCAAGAACTAGCATGGATAGAAGATTGGCTGTCTGGCAGGAGGGAAAGAGTGGGGATAAGGGGGTCCTTCTCAGGATGGCGGCCGGTGACTAGTGGAATTCCGCAGGGGTCAGTGTTGGGACCACAACTTCTCACTTTATATATTAATGATCTAGATGAAGGAACTGAGGGCATCCTGGCTAAGTTTGCAGATGATACAAAGATAGGTGGAGGGACAGGTAATATTGAGGAGATGGCAGGCTGCAGAAGGATTTGGACAGGTTAGGAGAATGGGCAAAGAAGTGGCAGATGGAATACAACATGGGGAAATGTGAGGTCATGCACTTTAGTAAGAAGAATAGAGGCATAGACTATTTTCTAAATGGGGAGAGAATTCAGAAATCTGGAGTGCAAAGGGACTTGGGAGTCCTAGTTCAGGATTCTCTTAAGGTTAACTTGCAGGTTGAGTCGGTAGTTAGGAAGGCAAATGCAATGTTGGCATTTATTTCAAGAGGATTAGAACATAAAAGGAGGGATATGCTGCTGAGGCTTTATAAGGCTCTGGTCAGACCACATTTAGAACATTGTGTGCAATTTTGGGCCCCATATCTCAGGAAGGATGTGCTGGCCCTGGAGAGGGTCCAGAGGAGGTTCAGGAGAATGAACCCAGGAATGAAAGGCTTAACATATGAGGAACGTTTGAGGACTCTCGGTCTATACTCGATGGAGTTTAGAAGGATGAGGGGGGATCTGATTGAAACTTACAGAATACTGAAAGGCCTGGATAGAGTGGACGTGGGGAAGATGTTTCCATTAGTAGGAGAGACTAGGACCTGGGGGCACAGCCTCAGAGTAAAGGGAAGTCCTTTTAGAACAGAGATGAGGAGAAACTTCTTTAGCCAGAGAGTGGTGAATCTATGGAATTCATTGCCACAGAAGGCTGTGGAGGCCAGGTCATTGAGTGTATTTAAGACCGTGATAGATAGGTTCTTGATTGGTAAGGGGATCAAAGGTTACGGGGAGAAGGCAGGAGAATGGGGTTGAGCAACTTATCAGCCATGATTGAATGGCGGAGCAGACTCGATGGGCCGAATGGCCTAATTTCTGCACCTATGTCTTATGGTCTATTGGAGGGGGTCGGGGGGGTGGTTTTATATATAGAATAACAGATACCCGGGAGTGAGTTACAGACTGGAATCTAATCGAGGTATTTGGGGGGGTTTATATATAGAATACCAGATACCCGGGAGTGAGTTATAGACTGGAATCTAATCGAAGAGTTCGGGGTGGTTTATATATAGAACAGAGACGCGAGAGTGAGTTACAGATTGGAATCTAATCGAGGGGCTCGGGTAGTTTATATATAGAATAACAGATACCCGGGAGTGAGTTACAGATTGGAATCTAATCGAGGGGTTCGGGGGGGTTTATATATAGAATAACAGATACCCAGGAGTGAGTTACAGACTGGAATCTAATCGAGGGGTTGGGGGGGGGGGGTTTATATATAGAATAACAGATAACTGGGAGTGAGTTACAGACTGGAATCTAATCGAGGGGTTCGGGTGGTTTATATATAGAATAACAGATACCTGGGAGTGAGTTACAGACTGGAATCTAATCGGGGGGTTTTGGGCGGGTTTATATATAGAATAACAGATACCCGGGAGTGAGTTACGGACTGGAATCTAATCGGGGGTTTTATATGTATATAGAATAACAGATACCCAGGTCTGAGTTACAGACTGGAATCTAATCGAGGGGTTCGGAGGGGTTTATATATAGAATAACAGATACCTGGGTGTGAGTTACAGACTGGAATCTAATCGAGGGGTTCAGAGGGGTTTATATATAGAATAACAGATACCCGGGAGTGAGTTACAGACTGGAATCTAATCGAGGGGTTCGGAGGGGTTTATATATAGAATAACAGATACCCGGGAGTGAGTTACAGACTGGAATCTAATCGAGGGGTTCGGAGGGGTTTATATATAGAATAACAGATACCCGGGAGTGAGTTACAGACTGGAATCTAATCGAGGGGTTCGGAGTGGTTTATATATAGAATAACAGATACCTGGGAGTGAGTTACAGTCTGGTATCTAACCGAGGGGTTCGGAGTGGTTTATATGTTGAATTAAAGGTACCCAGAATTGAGCTGCAGGTTGAAATTTGATTGAACAGCTCGAGTGATTTTATATAAATATTCCTCTATATTATGGATAAAAATTTGTATTGTTATATAATATATACAGCAGTGTTATATCCAATGTAATACCGAGTTCCCCATAAGAGACTGTTAGATCAAGCTGAAGTTCATAGAATTGAAGGCAAATTATCAGCCTGGTTAGCAAATTGGCTAGACAGCGAGTAGGGATAATGAGCAGGCACTCTAATTGGCAATATGTGACCAGTGGCGTATCGCAAGGATCTGTGTTGCGCCCTCAGCTATTCATTGTACTCATTAACAACTTAGATGAGATTGAAAGCCACATATTCAAATTTGCTGGGACACAAAGATGTGTGGCTCTGTAAGCAATTTCAATGGACACGTAACATTACAAAGGGATATTAATACATTAAATAAACGAGCAAAACTATGGTGGGAGAAATGGTGGTGTAGTGGTAACGTCACTGGATTAGTAATCCAGAAGCCCAAGCTATGAGTTCAAAGCTGGTGGAATTTAAATTAAACAAATAAATCTGGAATATAAAGCTAGTCTCAGTAACGGTGACCATGAAACTATCACTGATTGTCATAAAACCCCATCTGGCTCACTAATGTCCTTTAGGGAAGGAAATCTGCTGTCCTTACCTGGTCTGACCTACATGTAGCTCCAGACCCACAGCAATGGATGACTGCCCTCTGAAATGGCTTTGGAAGCCAGTCAGTTCAAGGGCAATTAGGGACAGGCAACAAATGCTGGCCTTGCCAGTAATGCCCACATCCCATGAAAAGAATAAATTGAAATGGATTTCAGTGTAAGCAAAAGTGATGTCATCCACTTTGGACCTAAAGAGGCTAGAAGAGGATATTTTCTAAATGATGTGAAGCTAGAAACAGTGGAGGTCCAAAGAGACTTGGGGTTCAGGTACACAGATCATTAAAATGTCATGAACAGGTACAGAAAATAATCAAAAAGGCAAATGGATTGTTGGCCTTTCTATCTGGAGGACTAGAATACAAGGGGGTAGAAGTCATGCTTTAGCTGTACAAAGTCCTGGTTAGACCACACTTGGAGTCACTGTGAGCAGTTCTGGGCACCACATCTTACAAAGGCTATAAATGCATGGAATAGTTACAACACAGGCCATTCAACCCATTGTGTCTGTGCTGGCCCTCTGATAGAGCAATTCACTGAATGTCACTCCCCCACCTTTCCCTGGTAGCCCTGCACATTTTTCCTTTTCAGATAATGATCCAATTCCGTTTCGAGAGCCTTGATTGAACCTACCTCCACTACACTCTCAGACAGTACATTCCAGGCCCTAACCATCACTGAGTTAAAAAAAAAGTTTCCCCCCATTGCATCTTTTGCCAATTGCCCTCTGCTTCTCAATCCTTCCACCAATGGGAACAGTTTCTCCCTACCTACTGTGTCCAGACCCCTCATGATTTTGAATACCTCGATCAAATTTCCTCTCAACCTTCTCTTCTCCAAGGAAAACAGTCCCAACTTCCCCAATCTACCTTTGTAACGGACCTTGGAGAGAGTGCAGAGTTGATTTACAGAATGATACCTGGGGCTCCAAGGGTTAAAATTATGTGGAGAGATTACGTAATCTAGATTATATTGCCTGGAATCTAGAAGGGTAAGAGGTGATTTGATCAATGTTTTCATAGGGAGAAATAGCCTATTTCTATTCCTCCGCTCTTATTACTCTACAATGTAAAATGTGCTCAGTCATACAAGGTGTGTTGTTATAATATACAGGATTGTAATTCCCAGTAACACAGTGTAGTAATGTATAACATATATCGAAGTCTTCTATCCAGTAATGCACGATATGTTATTCTATATTACCACAGGAGTATTATACCCAATGGGAACACCACCACCTGCAATCACTTCCAAGCTACTCACCATCCTGACTTGGAAATATATCACCGTTCCTTCACTGTCGCTGGGTCAAAATCCTGGAACTCCCTCCCTAACAGCACTGTGGGTGTACCTACACCACATGGACTGCAGCGGTTCAAGAAGGCAGCTCACCACCACCTTCTCAAGGGCAACTAGGGATGGGCAATAAATACTGGCCTAGCACTGACGCTAACCTCCAAAGAATGAATTTTTTAAAATTACCACAAATTTAAGCCTCTAGCATCTAATCTTGCTGCATACTCTCAAGGTGAAATAAAATAAGGTGTTTCTTAAATATGGTAGAGGACAATATATAAAGATGAAGCCACTGATTTATAGTTTTCACAGAATAATGGGTACAGTTGTGGAATCCAATCTGCAGAGCAATAAGAGTCCCAGAATACATTAATTAATAACTGGAATAAAAACAGAAAATGCTGGAAAAACTCAGCAGGTCTGGCAGCATCTGTGGAAAAAGAAAGTTAACATTTCAGGGTGATGACCTTTTACCAGAACCTTTGTGACAAGAGGTCATCAGCCTTTGAATATTTTGCTCTTGAATTAGTAACTGGAATTTGAAGTATTGGGAGGATGTTATCAGCATTTTCCTGATTAGTTTTAATTTCAGGAGATGGGTGGGAATTCTGTGTTAAATGGAGTTTCCATCCAAGTTATAGGTTGTGATCAGGGGAATCAGTAATTCAGAATTGTCGTGGGATCCCCAGAAATTGAAGATGATCCCGGACACCCGCTGTGCACAAAGAGAGCAGGAACATCACAGGGGCCATTAAAGTGAAATGGTTAATTACTTATAAAAATATTGGACACGGTGAATAAAGACTATTTGCCTGACAGTGGAGAATGATTCAATCAGGAAACCAGGTCGTTTTTTTTCAACTGGTGGGCACAAGGATGGGAACATCACATGGCCAACAGCAGGAGGGCGGAGGTGGGCAGCTGGAGGTAGGCAGTCATATTGGAACCTCCATGAATACATCCAGACTTTGCAATCCCTTTCGGAGGGCCTGATTTTACCATCTATGTCGCATAATCACTCTTGTAAAAAGAGAGCTTTCCCACTTTCTGTGAAAATCACACAGGAGGATTACAAATCTTAAATCTATGAACACTTCCCATCAACTTTTTCTGTTCAAATTCCTATGTCAACATTTCTGCTGGAAAATCCCGATGTAAACTTGTCACCTGTAACTCCTCCCCCAATGAAGGTACCTCAGCGCCACCACTCGTGGCACGGTGTAATTACATCCTTGTCAGTTTACATCAGCACCACCCATGGTCAAGATAGCAGAATTTATCATGGAAATGCAAAAATATGGATAGAATGTAACACTTTAAAATTGGGAATGAAAGATGTCACTGAACCTCTGGTCTAATTATCTTGTGCCCTCTTAGGTGGTAGGCAGAATAATCGGGGCAAGGTGGAATGTGGAGTTGAGGCCACAATCAGATCAGCCATGGTCTTATTGAATGGTGGAGAAAGCTCAAGGGGCCAAATGGCCTACTCTTGCTCCTAATTCATTTGGTCGTATGTTCTAACTCCACTTCACCTTAGGGCCACGCTTACACTGAATGCAATGCTACAGGAGATTGACTGGTATTAACAACGAGAACGTCCTGTACAATATGTGAATTCTGGAATTACAAACACTGACTAATATTTCAGCCAGCACTTTCGGAATTAGCTGCGACTGAGTTACCATAAACAACCTCTAGGCCAATGACAGAGCTGAGCTCAAAGCAATGACAAGAGCTCAACTCGTCCCAGTGATGGGGACTTAACTCAGGATTGGGAAGTGAGACTGGATCAGGTGCCAGCCCAGCTGGGTCAGGGTTCGGGATGAAGCAAAATAGGGAACCTGTGAAGAAATGGCTGTCGAGAATTGCTCAAAACGTATTCAGTTCGCAACCAGAGGAGTTGCTGTTTGTCTGTCCGCCACCCTTCAATGTTTGATGGGGCCGTGTAGGGGGGAGCCTGGTGTCAGTGTGGAGAGTTCTTGTCCCTGTGTGGACAGTTACGCCCAGTGTCAGTGTGCAGACTCTCACATCCAGGTTCTCGGGCTGGGGGCCAGTCAACAGGATATTCGGTGAGGCTGCTGGTCCTTTGATCAGCCTCAGCTTGGCTGGAGAAAGGCTACACAATGGTTTAGAAATAGGACCCAGCAGCTGAATGCAGTAATGTCCAGCCTGATTCACATCCTGCCAAGTCTGGTGAAATGGCAGTATGCTCCCTCTACTGGCTGCCAGCCTCTTCTGTGCAAGGAGACCATGCCATCCTGATCCAGGTCTTGGAGGATAGGAGCCTCAGCATTAAAACTGGCACAGGCACAGGGTGACAGGTACAGGAAGGATTCCACTCAGTCAGTACGGGCACTCGGCTGGGCTCAGGGTTAACATTAATTCCCACCGAGGGTGTGAGGAGCTCCCACTGAGGGAGCTCTGTTTATGAGAAGCTCACACTTGGAATTCAGTCACACACTGTGCATAATTAACAAAACATTACATTTAATTGGCAGATCTTCACATAAAAAGCACATCAGAATGCCCGACAAGGGTGCAAATAATGGATCCTCACATGCTGTAACTGTCCTGGGAGCGTTTGATGGGGACAGTGTGGAGGGAGCTTTACTCTGTATCTAACCCCGTGCTGTACCTGTCCTGGGAGTGTTTGATGGGGACAGTGTGGAGGGAGCTTTACTCTGTATCTAACCCCGCGCTGTACCTGTCCTGAGAGTGTTTGATGAGGACAGTGCGGAGGGAGCTTTACTCTGTATCTAACCCCGTGCTGTACCTATCCTGGGAGTGTTTGATGTGGACAGTGTAGAGGGAGCTTTACTCTGTATCTAACCCCATACTGTACCTATCCTGGGAGTGTTTGATGGGGACAGTGTAGAGGGAGCTTTACTCTGTATCTAAACCCGTGCTGTACCTGTCCTGTGAGTGTTTGATGGGGACAGTGTAGAGAGAGCTTTGCTCTGTATCTAATCCTGGGCTGTACCTGTCCTGGGAGTGTTTTTCAGTGGAGTTATGGGTGATCTTCAGCATTAAGTTTGGTATTTTCATATCTATATTATAGACATAACTGGATATTAATATCGGTTGACCTCTTCTATTGGATTAGCTGTGTATATGAAAAAGTTCCTACGTATACACATATGTGTATAAACATATGAAGGTAGCTGTTAATATGGTAAACTGTTAATATGGCCTTATCCTGAACCGGTCATTATCAGATTGCTGTTTGTGGGATCTAACTGTGCATGATTTTGTGATCGTTTGCTGCATTACAACAGTGACTACACTGTAAAGGTATTTCCTGGATTGCACAGTATTTTTGGGGTTGTCCTGAGGTGGTGACAGGCACTCTGCACATTCACATTTTCCCTCGCTGTCAGTGTCAGGTCAGTTAATCTGCCCATATTTAGTGTGGCTATCACGTCACCTTTTGATTTGTACCCTGTGGGGTTAGGGTTGCTCTGTGACATCTCCCTGTGCCTGTCATTCACCCTCTCTCCCTGAAGACTATAGGACCTGCAGTTTCAATAGAGGCCTTTCCCTGCTACATTGAATGCTGGGACTGGCCTACCACCATGATGCCCATCTGCTGTCCAGCAGGAGGGGGAAGATACTGACCAGCGCCCCCCCCCCATGGACCGGGGGGGGAGGGCAGCCAGAGGAAAGTCGATTGAGGGGCGAGGGGATTACAGTAACAATGAATGTCACTTTACCCAGGACCATATCCCAGATACAGCTGCCACCGTTAACCATGACTGGCACCATCCAGTGGATGAAAATCTAAATCAGAATTTGTTCTGTGCGCCTCAATTATTGTTTCCTGTCTGTGGGAGACGATCTGCTCACCCCATCCCCATGAGTTAGGAGTGTGAAGAGGTTGTTTTTTGCTGTTGCTCCCTCACTTTGTGACCGAATATGTTGATAACTTTTAGCTTGGAGGGTTTTTCTCTCTCTCTCTCTCTCTGGGTCACACTTACTGTCCACGGCCGGGCCCTGGATCATATCAAACTTGTACACCTCCTTGGCATAGTACTCGAAGTCGGTGTTGTGAGTAACGCAGCTTTGCTCCCGGTCTCTGCCCAGCTCCTGCAGTAACTCGCGGGTGCTGTTGTACATGGCCAGTACCTGGGCTGGGACCTCGGCTGGACTCGCTTCCTCAGGCGGACTGGTCAGTCTGAGTTTGCTGAGGATCTGTCCCCTGATGGCTTCCACTCGTTTCCTCTTGATGTGCTCCGTGTCCAGGGTGGTGCAGGTGGAAAGCGCCCAAGTGATAGCCACTAGATCGAAGGCAGTCAGGAGGAGCAGCAGCCTCTGCACACACATCGTCCCCGCTCCCAGATCCAGCAGGAACCGATCCCAGGCGCCGAGCTGACCCCCCACCCCCAACCACCCACCCACCCACCCCCCAGCCAGCACCCCCCCCCCCCCCGCACTCCGCACTCCGCACTCAGACAGATCCCCGCCTGCTCGGCACCACCAACTTTCTGCACACTTTCTGGGCTGTTCGCTGCTGCTGCTGCTGCTGCCGGGCTCCCCGCTCCCCTTGTCCTCCGGATCCGCCTCTCTCTCTCTCTCACACACGCTGCTTGTTTTAAAGCGGGGATACCGACCTCCTCGGATCTCGGCTGCAAAGCCTCCCCACCCCCCACACCCCCTTTTGGCCAGGCTGCAAACGAGCTCCCTCTCTCCGATCCTCTTCTCCCTTTCCCCAGCCTCTCGCTCACCGCCCCCCCCCCAACCCCCCCTCACTCCGGCCTTTTATATCCCGGGTCAGTGACGTTCCGGGAGGGTTGGATTATTCAGGCCTGTCCCTGATCACAGCGTCATCCTCCAGCAGCACCCCCCTGGATAGATGAGCAGGGGAGGGGGAGGGAGAGGGGAGACAGGGAGACACAGGAGGGAGATGGAGAGAGAAGCAGTGTCACAAACACACACCGTGTTTCAGTCACAGTCACAGAATAACCAACAAAGCACAAAAATACCAGGGGGAATTCAGACAATTCCCTCCCATTTCCGGCTCTCCATCCCTTCCCCTCCCAGAATCAGGACAGGGTTCCCTCCCCCTGCACAACCAAAACCAAAATTGCTGGAAAGACTCATCAGGTCTGACAGCATCTGTGGAGTGAAAGACAGAGCTAACATTGCCACATACGGACTCGAAATGTTAACTCCGTCTTTCTCTCCACAGGCGCTGTCAGACTTGCTGAGTTTCCCCAGCATTTTTGGTTTTTGTTTCAGATTTCCAGCATCTGCAATATTTTGTCTTTATCAGGGTTCCCCTCGATCCACCCTCCACCCCAGCAGCCTCCACATTCCACCCATCCTTTCCACCACCTCCAGTGTAGTGCCAACACCAAACACATCCTCAACTCCCCCCCCCCCCGCCTCAGCATTCTGAAATATTTTGCTGACAGCTGAGTGGGGTGAACTCTCTCTCCCTTATCTGTAAGGGCAGGCTGCAACTCCTGTGCTGGAGGGCTGCCAAAAACTGAACTGGACTAGTTCTATAAATACTGTGGCTACAAGAGCAGGTCAGAGGCTGGGAATACTGCAATGAGTAACTCACCTCCTGACTCCCCAAAGCCTGTCCACCATCGACAAGGCACAAGTCAGGAGTGTGATGGAATACTCCCCACTTGCCTGGATGAGTGCAGCTCCCACAACATTCAAGAAGCTTGACACCAACCAGGACAAAGCAGCCCACTTGTTTGGCACCACATCCATTCACTCCCTCCACCACCAACACAGTGCCAGCAGTGTGTTCCATCTACAAGATGCACAGTAGTAACTCACCCATGCTCCTTCAACAGCACTTTCCAAACCCACGACCACTACCATCTAGAAGGACAAAGGCAACAGATAGATGGGAACACCACTACCTGGAAGTTCCCCTCCAAGTCACTCACCATCCTGACTTGGAAATATATTGCTGTTCCTTCACTGTCACTGGGTCAAAATCTTGGAACTTCTCCCTAACAGCACTGTGGGTGTACCTACATCACATGGACTGCAGCGGTTCAAGAAGGCAGCTCACCACCACCTTCTCAAGGGCAACTAGGGATGGGCAATAAATGTTGGTCTGGTCAGTGAAGCCCACATCCCATGAATGAATTAAAAAATTGGCACTCCAGCTTTGAGAGCCCACCCACCATCCTTGATTGGTCAGAGCAAGCATGCCCTCAGGCCACTAGTTGGTCAATCTGGCAAAAATCAATGTCGGTTGCTGCTCCCAACATGTTATGGGGTTGGGAGCTGTATTTGACCCTGACATCAGGGTCCTGAGCCAAACCAGAAAAAGCTGCCCCTGTTTCTCTCTCCACCGACGCTTCCAGACCTGCTGAAGATTTCCAGCATCTGCAATATTTTGCTCTTGTAGAAACCCAGATATAATGAGAGCGAATGAGCGAGCAAAACAAAGATATATATCGAGACAGACAGAGAAAAGGACAAAAAATACAGAGAGGAATTTAAAACATATGAACATACAAATTAGGAACAGGAGTAGGCCATACAGCCCCTAAAGCCTGCCCCACTATTCAATAAGATTGTGGTTGATCTGACTGTGGCCTCAACTCCACATTCCACCTACCTCCAATATCCTTTGACTCCCTCGATAGTCAAGAATCTATTTAGTTCTGCCTTAAAAACATTCAATGACTCAGTCTCCACTGCCTCTGGGGAGAAAATTTCACAGACCAACAGCCTTCTGAGTGAAAAATTTTCTCCATCTTAAACATTTTTTTACCATCTTAACTGTAAGACCCTTATTTTTAAACTGTGTCCCCTAGTTCTAGTCTCTCCCACAAGGGGAAAACATCCTTTCAGCATCCACCCTGTCAAGTCCCCTCAGGATCTTATATGTTTCACTAAGATCACCTCTCAGTCTTCTAAACTCCTATGGGCACAGGTCCAATCTCTCTTCATAAGATAAGCCCCTCATCCCAAGTATCAGTCGAGTGAACCTTCTCTGAACTGCTTCTAATGTATTTATATCGTTTCTTAAATAAGGAGATCAAAACTGTACTTTGTACTCCAGATGTGGTCTCACCAATGCCCTGTACAACTGTAGCAAAACATCCCTACTTTTATATTCCATTCCCCTTGCAATAAACAACAACACTCCATTTGCCTTCCTAATCACTCGCTGTACCTGCATCCTATGTTTTTGCGATTCATATACCATGATACCTAGATCCTTCTGTATCTCAGAGTTCTGCAATCTTTCCACATTGAAATATATGCTCCTTTTTATTCTTCCTGTCAAAGTGGACAAATTCACATTTTCCCACATTCTAATTTTTGCCCAGTCACTTAACCTGCCTATATCCCTTTGCAGACTCCTTATGTCCTCTTCACAACTTACTTTCCTACCTATCTTTGTATCATCAGCAAATTGAAAAATGATACATTCAGTCCCTTCATCCAAGTCATTGATATAGATTGTAAATAGTTGAGGCTCCATCACTGCTCCCTGTTGCATTCCACTTATTACATCCTGTTTATCCCTAGTCTGTTTTCTGTTAGCTAACTATCTTCCATCCGTGCTAATATGTTATCCCTACACCATGAGCCCTTGATGTGGCAATGCCATTTGAAAATCCACGTACACCACATCTACAGGTTCCCCTTTATCTACACTGCTTGTTACTTCCTCAATGAACGCTGATAAATTAGTCAAACACGATTTCCCTTTTACAAAACAGTGTTGACTCTGTCTGATTGCAGTGAGATTTTCTAAATGACCGCTATAACATCCTTCATAATAGGTTCCAGCAATTTTTTTATGATGTTAAGCGAACTGGCCTGTAGTTTCCAGCTTTCTGTCTCCCTCCTTTCTTGATTAGAGGAGTCACATTTGCTATTTTCCAATCTAACGGGATCATTCCAGCAACTAGGGAATTTTGGAAAATTAAAACTGATGCATCTACTATCTCAGCAGCCACATGTTTTAAGACTCTAGGATGAAGTCCCTTCATCCACTTTTTTTCCACCCCTTCTACACCGATGCACAGAAGCAGCAGTGGGTACCATCTGCAAGATGCACTGCAGGAATTCACCAAGGCTTCTTTGACAGTACCTTCCAAACCTGTGACCACTACCATCTAGAAGGACAAGGGCAGCAGATAGATGGGAACACCACCTCCTGGAAGTTCCCCTCCAAATCACTCACCATCCTGACTTGGAAATATATCGCTGTTCCTTCACTGTCACTGGGTCAAAATCCTGGAACTCCCTCCCTAACAGCACTGTGGGTGTACCTACACCACATGGACTGCAGCGGTTCAAGAAGGCAGCTCACCCACCACTTTCTCAAGGGCAACTAGGAATGGGCAATTAATGCTGGCCCAGCCACCAATGCTCACATCATTGAAAGAATAAACAAAACATGTGGGTACATTTCTGCTTTTAGTTCCAATAATTCCCTCAGAGAAGAAACAGGAAGAGAGAGAGAGAGAAGGAAACAGAGAAATAAAATACAAGCACAGAAAGAGAAGAATGGGGAGAGAAAAGCATCAAAAGAAATAGATTGAAAGTAACCAAGAGAAGGAAAGATAGAAAATGAAAAAAGAGGAGTCAGGCTCACAGAGAAAGAAAAAACAGAAAAAATACAGTGTGTAATATTGAAAGAAAGAGAGAGCTTTGCCTTGTATCTAACCCCGTGCCGTACCTGTACTGGGAGTGTTTGATGGGGACAGTGTGGAGGGAGCTTTACTCTGTATCTAACCCCGTGCTGTACCTGTCCTGGGAGCGTTTGGTGAGGACAGTGTAGAGGGAGCTTTACTCTGTATCTAATCCCGTGCTGTACCTGTCCTGGGAGTGTTTGCTGGGGACAGTGTAGGGGATATTTTGATCTTCATTTTGTCTCTCCTAGGTGTTGACTATAGCTAATGGGATGTGTCTGGCTGCAATGCTTCAGACTTCTTGAATGTGGGACAGGAATAATAGACCATCTCACTGTCTCTTCCTCACTGTCAGTTCCATTTGATGGTATTGTCAGGGGTTAGAGGGGCTGGCTGCTCAGCAGCTTTATTTGCTGCAAGTAGCGAGGATCACTGCCCAATCGCAGACCGATATCCAGGACCACTGTCCAATCACAGTCCAGTGTCCAGAAGCACTGACCAATCCCAAACCAGGGTTCAGGAGATAATTATTGAGCCACAAGCAGCAGAAAGGTAGAGACTGCCCTCAGGTGGGGAACAGAAGGAAATACAGGGATTCCAGCCCCTCTCCAACAATCAGTCCCTGCTTTCAAAACAAATTGGCACTGAAATCCCTCTGAGCCCAGAGATTATCCACAGCCCACAGGGTGTGTGGAGATCAGAATCAAACCCTTTCTATCCTCCCAAATGTGTTTGCCTGTTTTCCTGGTATTAGACCAGTTCAGCGGAAGGGTTTTCATCTGCAGGTCATGAATTCAAGTCATTAACGAGAAACTTGAGCATAAAATCTCAGCTGACACTGCCAGTCCAGTACTGAGGGAGAGCTGCACTGTCAGAAAGTCTGTATTGAGGGAGTGCTGCACTGTTAGAGGGTGGGTCACTGGGGGAGAGCTGCATTGGCTGAGGGTGGGTCAGAGGGGGAGTGCCGCACTGTGGGAGGGGTGGGTCAGTGCTGCACTGTCGGAGGGCGGGTCAGAGGGGGAGCGCCGCACTGTCGGAGGGGCAGGTCAATGGGGGAGGGGGTGGTCAGTATTGGGGGAGGCGGGGGCGGTCAGTCGGGAATGCCGCACTCATTGGGGTGTGCCGCAATGTCGGACTGGGGGGGGGGTCATGTTGGAATGCTGCAGAATTGTAGTGGGGGTCAGTGGGGGAGTACCGCTCTGTTGGAGTGTCAGTACTGAGGGAGTGCCACACTGTCGGAGGGTCAGTACCGAGGGAGCGCCGCACTGTCAGAGGGTTGGCTTTGAGGGAGTGCTACACTGTAGAGGGTTGGCTCTGAGGGAATGCCGCACTGTTGAGGGTAGGTACTGTGGGAGTGCTGCAATGTTGGAGGGTTGGCTTTGAGGGAGTGCTGCACTGTTGGGTGGTGGAATGCCCACTGTCGGCGGGGGGCGGGGGGCGGGGGGGGGGGGGCCAGTGGGGAATGCCGCAGAGTCGGGGTGGAGGGGGAGGGAGGGGCAGTGGGCGAGTACCGCCCTGTCGGAGGGTCAGTGCCGAGGGAGCGCTGCCCTGTCGGAGGGTCAGTGCCGAGGGAGCGCCGCCCAGTCGGAGGGTCAGTGCCGAGGGAGCGCCGCCCTGTCGGAGGGTCAGTGCCGAGGGAGCGCCGCCCAGTCGGAGGGTCAGTGCCGAGGGAGCGCCGCACTGTCGGAGGGTCAGTGCCGAGGGAGCGACGCCCTGTCGGAGGGTCAGTGCCGAGGGAGCGACGCCCTGTCGGAGGGTCAGTGCCGAGGGAGCGCCGCCCTGTCGGAGGGTCAGTGCCGAGGGAGCGCCGCACTGTCGGAGGGTCAGTGCCGAGGGAGCACTGCACTGTTGGAGGGTGGGTCAGTGGGAAGTCAGCGTTAGTGGAGGAGGGGTGGTCACTGGGAGGGGTTTCTGTGAGGGAGGGTGTCAGTGGGGGAGTGGGGACACTGGGGGAGGGGGGGTAGGGTGAATCTCGCAGGTTCGGTGGGAGGGAAGGGTGTGTTGGGGGGGATGGGGATGGAGGTGGTGGTCGTGTTGGAGGGTGGGATGGAGGCGCTGTGGAGGGGTGAATGTCACGGGTTCAGGGGTTGGGGAGCGGATGGGTTGGGTGTGGAGGGAGTGTGAGATGGGGGGAGGGGGTGTGAGATGGGGGGGAGAGATGGGGGAGGGGGGGAGAGATGGGGGAGGGGGGGAGAGATGGGGGAGGGGGGGAGAGATGGGGGGAGGGGGGGAGAGATGGGGGGAGGGGGGGGAGAGATGGGGGGAGGGGGGGAGAGATGGGGGAGGGGGGGTGATACAGGGGGAGGGGGGAGAGATGGGGGGAGGGGGGGAGAGATGGGGGAGGGGGGTGAGACGGGGGGAGGGGGGGAGAGATGGGGGAGGGGGTGAGATGGGGGGGAGAGATAGGGGAAGGGATGTGAGATGGGGGGAGGAGGTGTGAGGGAAGGGGGTGTGAGGGTGGAAGGGGGTGTGAGGGTGGAAGGGGGTGTGACGGTGGAAGGGGTGTGAGGGGGAAGGGGTGTGAGGGAGGGGGTTGAGGCGGATTCGCGAGGGGGGAGTTGAGGCGGGTTCGGGATGAGGGGAGGGGGTGTGAGATGGGGGGGGTGGTTTCAGGATGAGGGGGGATGGTTGTGGTGGTCCGGGGAGGGTGACAGAGGGGGTCCGGGACGGTTGGGAGGTGGGGGGGCGGGGGCGGTTTCGGGATGAGGGGAGATGGTTGTGGGGATCCGGGGGGGGGGGTCCGGGACGTTTGGTTGGGGGGGGGCGGCGGCGGCGGCTCCCGGGCTAGGGTGTCCCGGAGAGGGCCCTTTGGAACAAAAACTTAACATTTATGTAGCACCTTTCCCATCCCAAGTGTCCCACAGGAGCAGCAGCAAAACAAAACTGGACAACACCGCACCCAGGGCAGCTGGGCCAAGGCCAGAGGCTTGAAGGAGGAGAGAGGGCGCCCGGAGATTCAGGGAGGGAATTATTTTTATTCTTTCTTGGATGTGGGAGTCACTGGGGCTGGGCCAGTGTTTATTATCCATCCCTAATTACCCCTTGAGCAGGTGGTGCTGAGCTGCCACCTTGAACCGCTGCAGTCCATGTGGTGTAGGTACACCCACAGCGCGGTTAGGGAGGGAGTTCCAGGGTTTTGACCCAGCGACAGTGAAGGAACGGCCGATATATCTCCCAGTCGGGATGGTGAGCGACTCGGAGGTCCAGGCAGCCCAAGGCCTGGCCGCCAGCGGTGGGTGTGATGGAAACTGGGGATGCCCGAGAGGGTGGGAACTGGAGGAGGGCAGATATCTCGGAGAGTTACGGGGCTGGAGGAGATTACACAGATAGGGATGGGCAAGGCCAGGGAGGGACTAGGAAACGAGGATGAGAATCTTAAAAGCAAAGCCAGTGCAGGTCAGTGAGTACAAGGACGATAGAGGAATGGGACTCGGTGCAAGTTAGGACACAGGTAATCGAGTTTATGGATAACCTCAAGTATTTGGCCGGTAGAACACCATAAGACATAGGAGCAGGAATTAGGCCATTCGGACCATCGAGTCTGCTCCGCCATTCAATCATGGCTGATAAGTTTCTCAACCCCATTCTCTCCCGCCTTCTCCCCGTAACCTTTGATCCCCTTAACAATCAAGAACCTATCTATCTCGGTCTTAAAGACACTCAATGACCTGGCCTCCACTGCCTTCTGTGGCAATGAATTCCATAGATTCACCAATCTCTGGCTAAAGAAGTTTCTCCTCCTCTCTGTTCTAAAAGATCTTCCCTTTACTCCAAGGCTGTGCCCTCAGGTCCTTGTCTCTCCAACTAATGAAAATATCTTCCCCACGTCCACTCTATCCAGGCCTTTCAGTATTCTGTAAGTTTCAGTCAGATCCCCCCTCCTCCTTATAAACTCCATCGAGTATAGACCCAGAGTCCTCAAATGTTCCTCATATGTTAAGCCTCTCATTCCTGGGATCATTCTTGTAAACCTCCTCTGGACCCTCTCCAGGGCCAGAACATCCTTCCTGAGATAGGGGCCCAAAATTGCACACAATATTCTAAATGTGGTCTGACCGGAGCCTTATAAAGCCTCAGCAGCACATCCCTGCTTTTATATTCTAGTCCTCTCGATATAAATGCCAACATTACATTTGCCTTCCTAACTACCGACTCAACCTGCAAGTTAACCTTAAGAGAATCCTGGACTAGGACTCCCAAGTCCCTTTGCACTCCAGATTTCTGAATTCTCTCCCCATTTAGAAAATAGTCTATGCCTCTGTTCTTCCTACCAAAGTGCATGACCTCACATTTCCCCACGTTGTATTCCATCTGCCACTTCTTTGCCCATTCTCCTAACCTGTCCAAATCCTTCTGCAGCCTCCCCACCTCCTCAGTACTACCTGTCCCTCCACTTATCTTTGTATCATCTGCAAACTTAGCCAGGATGCCCTCAGTTCCTTCATCTAGATCATTAATGTATAAAGTGAAAAGTTGTGGTCCCAACACTGACCCCTGCGGAACTCCACTAGTCACCGGCTGCCATCCTGAGAAGGACCCCCTTATCCCCACTTTCTGCCTCCTGCCAGACAGCCAATCTTCTATCTATGCTAGTAGCTTGCCTCTAACACCATGGGCTCTTATCTTACTGAGCAGCCTCCTGTGCGGCACCTTGTCAAAGGCAGGAGGATGGTCAGGAGTTCATTGGGATAGTGAAGCCTCGAGCTGATAGTAATTTCTTCATTATCAAGTCCCTGTCCAACTCTCTCTCAAAATTATTTATGGAATCAGCCTCCATGATCTTTTCAGGTGAAGTATTCCAGATCCAAACAACTCTCTGAGTGAAAATAATTCCTGTCTCCCCTCTGATCTTGATTGAATGATTTCATATATGTGAATGCTGGTTATTGACCCTCTCCCCACAAGGAATAGTTTTTCTATCAAAACCTCTTATCATTTTCAAAACCATGATTGGGTCACCCCTTTGATGCAAGAACAATCCTAACTTTTCCAACCTCCCCTTACACCTGAATCCCTCACCCTGGTAACACCCTGGAAAAACCATCTGTTCCATTTCTAGGGCTTTTACATCTTTCCTCAACTACGGAGCCCAGAATTCACCACAATATTCCAGCTGAGGTCTAATCACTGATTTATAAAGTTCCATCAGCGTTTTTGCTTTTATTGTCAATTCCTTCATTTCTAAACACAAATAACCCTAATGTTTTTAAATCACCTTTACGTCTTGTCCTGGCACCCTTTGATTTATGTATACGGACACCAAGGCCTCTCTGCTCTTCTCCACTTCTCAAAATTATGCCATTTATAGTGTACCATCTTTCTGCATTAGTCCTCACAAAATGCATCACTTCACACTTCTCCCCATTGAAATCCATCTGCCAGGTTTCTACCCATTTCACCATCCTTCATCTTGAAACCTCTAGCCTCCAACTATTCGCAGCTCTATCTACTACAATGCCAGGTTTCATATCATCTGAAAACTTTAAAATGCTGCTCCCTCCACATGAGTCTAGCTTGCTTATAAAAAGAGTATTTGATCCAAATTTGACCCTTTGGGAACTTCACCACCAGTCAGTATCGTCTGAAAAGCATCCTTCTCTGTGTCCTGTCACTGAGCCAATTCGACCTGTGATTGGAGTTCAGGGGCATTCATTGTTTTTCATTCAGCTGAGAGGGCAGATGGGCCCTTGGTTTAACATCTCACCTGAAAGACGGCACCTCCGATGGTGAGTACTGCGCTGGGAGGGTCAACCTGAATTTTGTGCTCAAGTCTCGGGACTCGAACCCACAACGTTCTGACTCGAGGTGAGGGTCCTGAGAGTGCATTGACTCATGGCTGAAACCTGTTATTGATATGACCTGATAGTGTTCAGGGGAGGTGGAGGATAGCTATATGGAACATCTGTGCACGGTCCCTACGGGAGACTATATGCTGTGTCCATTCTGGGGCCCTAAGCCAGTTTACTGGACTGCTGGGCTGTGATCTGTTTCCTTTGTGTCACCCCCCTCTTTCACTCATCCACCTTTCCAGATCGTGAAGACTGGGCGACGAGCTCGCCAACCCCAAGGGAGCGCCGCCCTGTCGGAGGGTCAGTGGTGAGGGAGGGCCACCCTGTCGGAGGGGCAGTGCCGAGGGAGCGCCGCCCTGTCGGAGGGCCAGAGCCGAGGGAGCGCCGCCCTGTCGGAGGGCCAGTGCCGAGGGAGCGCCGCCCTGTCGGAGGGCCAGTGCCGAGGGAGCGCCGCACTGTCGAATTGTCAGTGCCGAGGGAGCGCCGCACTGTCGGAGGGTGGTTCAGCGGGAAGTCAGCGTTAGTGGAGGAGGGGTGGTCACTGGGAGGAGGGTCTCTGAGGGAGGGTGTCAGTAGGGGATTGGGATCTGTGGGTGGGGTCACTGGGGGGGGGTAGGGTGAATCTCGCAGATTCGGAGGGGGAGGGAAGGGTGTGTTTGGGGGGATGGGGATGGAGGTGGGGATCGTTTTGGAGGGTGGGATGGAGGTGCTGTGGAGGGGCGAATGTCGCGGGTTTAGGGGTTGGTGGGTGTGAGAAGGGGGAGGGGGTGTGAGATGGGGAGGGGGTGCGAGGGCAGAGGGGGTGTGCGGGTTGAGGCGGTTTCGGGAGGGGGGTTGTGGGGGGGAGTTGAGGCGGGTTCGGGATGAGGTGAGGGTGTGTGAGGGGGGATGGGTTGGGGTGTGAGGGGGATGAAGGGACATGGTGTGAGGGGGAGAGGGGTGTGAGGGGAGGGGGTGTGAGGGGAATGAGGGGAGGTGGATGAGGGGTGTGAGGTGAGGGGAGGGGGATGAGGGGGGTGTGAGGTGAGGGGAGGGGGATGAGAGGGGTGTGAGGTGAGGGGAGGGGTGTGAGGGGGATGAGGAGGGTGTGAGGTGAGGGGAGGGGGTGTGAGGGGAGGGGGATGAGGGGGTGAGGTGAGGGGAGGGGGATGAGGGTGAGGTGAGGGGAGGGGGTGTGAGGGGGATGAGGGGAAGGGAGGGGGATGAGGGGGGTGTGGGTGAGGGGAGGGGGTGTGAGGGGGATGAGGGGAGGGGGATGAGGGGGATGTGAGGGGAGGAGGTGTGAGGGGAGGGGGATGAGGGGGGTGAGGTGAGGGGAGGGGGATGAGGGTGAGGTGAGGGGAGGGGGAGGGGGATGAGGGGATGAGGCAGGTTTCGGGTTGAGGTGTGTTTCGGGATGGAGGGGTCATGGGTGGGAGATAGGGGAGGAGGGGTTTGGGTTTCGGAATGGGGGGTGACGAGGGGGGGTCCGGGACGGTTGGGAGGTGGAGGGGGGGCGGGGGCGGTTTCGGGATGAGGGGAGATGGTTGTGGGGGTCCGGGACTGTTGGTGGGGGGGGCGGGGTCCGGGACGGTTGGTGGGGGGGGGGGGGGGGGGGGGCGGGGTCCGGGGGGTCGGTTGGCGGTTTGGGGTTTGAATTTGAGGCGGTTCCCCCTCGCGCTGGGTTTGAATCTCCCGGTTGCCGGGGCGACGGCGGCTGCGCAGTGGGTTCAGGGCCCCGAACATGGAGGATGTTCTGGAGGAAAATCCGCGGGTGAGAGACCGGGACCTGGCGGGGGGGTGGGGACGGCTCCCGGGCTGGGGGTGTCCCGGAGAGGGCCCTTCGGCCCGCAGTGCGGTGGGTATACTAGCCCCGCGGTTAGTCACGGGGGCCCCGGCTTCTGCTGCTCCTTAAAGCCTGGAACAAAAACTTAACATTTATGTAGCACCTTTCCCATCCCAAGTGTCCCACAGGAGCAGCAGCAAAACAAAACTGGACAACACCGCACCCAGGGCAGCTGGGCCAAGGCCAGAGGCTTGAAGGAGGAGAGAGGGCGCCCGGAGATTCAGGGAGGGAAT
Source organism: Carcharodon carcharias (assembly GCF_017639515.1). Classification (NCBI taxonomy): domain Eukaryota; kingdom Metazoa; phylum Chordata; class Chondrichthyes; order Lamniformes; family Lamnidae; genus Carcharodon; species Carcharodon carcharias. Next base: position 112,508,655 of record NC_054486.1, read on the forward strand.
TATTTTTATTCTTTCTTGGATGTGGGAGTCACTGGGGCTGGGCCAGTGTTTATTATCCATCCCTAATTACCCCTCGAGCAGGTGGTGCTGAGCTGCCACCTTGAACCGCTGCAGTCCATGTGGTGTAGGTACACCCACAGCGCGGTTAGGGAGGGAGTTCCAGGGTTTTGACCCAGCGACAGTGAAGGAACGGCCGATATATCTCCCAGTCGGGATGGTGAGCGACTCGGAGGTCCAGGCAGCCCAAGGCCTGGCCGCCAGCGGTGGGGGTGATGGAAACTGGGGATGCCCGAGAGGGTGGGAACTGGAGGAGGGCAGATATCTCGGAGAGTTACGGGGCTGGAGGAGATTACACAGATAGGGATGGGCAAGGCCAGGGAGGGACTAGGAAACGAGGATGAGAATCTTAAAAGCAAAGCCAGTGCAGGTCAGTGAGTACAAGGACGATAGAGGAATGGGACTCGGTGCAAGTTAGGACACAGGTAATCGAGTTTATGGATAACCTCAAGTATTTGGCCGGTAGAACACCATAAGACATAGGAGCAGGAATTAGGCCATTCGGACCATCGAGTCTGCTCCGCCATTCAATCATGGCTGATAAGTTTCTCAACCCCATTCTCTCCCCATAATCTTTGATCCCCTTACCAATCAAGAACCTATCTATCTCGGTCTTAAATACACTCAATGACCTGGCCTCCACAGCCTTCTGTGGCAATGAATTACATAGATTCACCACTCTCTGGCTAAAGAAGTTTCTCCTCATCTCAGTTCTGAAAAGGCCTTCCCTTTACTCTGAGGCTGTGCCCTCAGGTCCTTGTCTCTCCTACTAATGGAAACATCTTCCCCACGTCCACTCTATCCAGGCCTTTCAGTATTCTGTAAGTTTCAATCAGATCCCCCCTCTTCCTTCTAAACTCCATCGAGCATAGACCCAGAGTCCTCAAACGTTCCTCATATGTTAAGCCTCTCATTCCTGGGATCATTCTTGTGAACCTCCTCTGGACCCTCCCCAGGGCCAGCACATCCATCCTGAGATAGAGGCCCAAAATTGCTCACAATATTCTAAATGTGGTCTGACCGGAGCCTTATAAAGCCTCAGCAGCACATCCCTGCTTTTTATTCTAGTCCTCTCGAAATAAATGCCAACATTGCATTTGCCTTCCTAACTACCGACTCAACCTGCAAGTTAACCTTAAGAGAATCCTGGACTAGGACTCCCAAGTCCCTTTGCACTTCAGATTTCTGAATTCTCTCCTCATTTAGAAAATAGTCTATGCCTCTATTCTTCCTACCAAAGTGCATGACCTCACACTTCCCCACGTTGTATTCCATCTGCCACTTCTTTGCCCATTCTCCTAACCTGTCCAAATCCTTCTGCAGCCTGCCATCTTCTCAGTACTACCTGTCCTTCCACCTATCTTTGTATCATCTGCAAACTTAGCCAGGATGCCCTTAGTTCCTTCATCTAGATCATTAATGTATAAAGTGAAAAGTTCTGGTCCCAACACTGACCCCTGCGGAACTCCACTAGTCACCGGCCGCCATCCTGAGAAGGACCCCCTTATCCCCACTCTCTCTCTCCTGCCAGACAGCCAATCTTCTATCCATGCTAGTACTTTGCCTCTAACACCATGGGCTCTTATCTTACTGAGCAGCCTCCTGTGCGGCACCTTGTCAAAGGCAAGAGGATGATCAGGAGTTCATTGGGATAGTGAAGCCTCGAGCTGATAGTAATTTCTTCATTATCAAGTCCCTGTCCAACTCTCTCTCAAAATTATTTATGGAATCAGCCTCCATGATCTTTTCAGGTGAAGTATTCCAGATCCAAACAACTCTCTGAGTGAAAATAATTCCTGTCTCCCCTCTGATCTTGATCAAATGATTTCATATATGTGAATGCTGATTATTGACCCTCTCCCCACAAGGAATAGTTTTTCTATCAAAACCTCTTATCATTTTCAAAACTATGATTGGGTCACCTCTTTGTTGCAAGAACAATCCTAACTTTTCCAACCTCCCCTTACACCTGAATCCCTCACCCTGGTAACACCCTGGAAAAACCATCTGTTCCATTTCTAGGGCTTTTACATCTTTCCTCAACTGGGGAGCCCAAAATTCACCACAATATTCCAGCTGAGGTCTAATCACTGATTTATAAAGTTCCATCAGCGTCTTTGCTTTTATTGTCAATTCCTTCATTTCTAAACACAAGTAACCCTAATATTTTTAAATCACCTTTACGTCTTGTCCTGGCACCCTTTGATTTATGTATACGGACACCAAGGCCTCTCTGCTCTTCTCCACTTCTCAAAATTATGCCATTTATAGTGTACCATCTTTCTGCATTAGTCCTCACAAAATGCATCACTTCACACTTCTCCCCATTGAACTCCATCTGCCAGGTTTCTGCCCATTTCACCATCCTTCATCTTGAAGCCCCTAGCCTCTAACTATTCGCAGCTCTATCTACTACAATGCCAGGTTTCGTATCATCTGAAAACTTTAAAATACTGCTCCCTCCTTGCTTATAAAAAGAGTATTTGATCCAAATTTGACCCTTTGGGAACTTCATCACCAATCAGTATCATCTGAAAAGCATCCTTCTCTGTGTCCTGCCACTGAGCCAATTCGACCTGTGATTGGAGTTCAGGGGCATTCATTGTTTTTCATTAAGCTGAGAGGGCAGATGGGCCCTTGGTTTAACATCTCACCTGAAAGACGGCACCTCCGATGGTGAGTACTGCGCTGGGAGGGTCAACCTGAATTTTGTGCTCAAGTCTCGGGACTCGAACCCACAACGTTCTGACTCGAGGTGAGGGTCCTGAGAGTGCATTGACTCATGGCTGAAACCTGTTATTGATATGACCTGATAGTGTTCAGGGGAGGTGGAGGATAGCTATCTGGAACAGCTGTGCACGGTCCCTACGGGAGACTATATGCTGTGTCCATTCTGGGGCCCTAAGCCAGTTTACTGGACTGCTGGGTTGTGATCCGTTTTCTTTGTGGGCCCCCCCCCCCCCCCACTTCCCTCATCCACCTTTCCAGATTGTGAAGACTGGGCGACGCGCCCGCCAACCCCTGGACACTTCACAGGACGAGACCCGTCTGAGCCGCAAAGCATCTTCCAGCACCAGTGGAGCAGAGGTGAGTGCCAACATGGGCCGGCAAAACTACTTTAAACCCTCTTCCAACATTTGTCTTTCCTCACAATACTTAGCCAATGAAAAGAGCAACAGTCCCACCACCTAAACCACTCAGTTTTAAAATGGCCAGTATCTTACAGCTGCTGGAGGATAATGATAACTCGCACTCTCAGTGTCACAGTCTCCGTTTATAGAAATGGCCTTGTTGACTCAAGACTTTACGACTTGTTACACCAGGCTGATTTCTTTTGTTACATCTTGCTTGTGTTTTTATTGACGCTTTAGCGACTGATGATCTTTAACATATGTGGAATTCTACTTGTTGTCATTCTGTAGATCCATGATCTCAGGCTCTGTACACTAGTATCTGGATTGCTCTGGGCTGAGCTTTGTCTTCCAAGATGTCCACATATGAGAATACAAAATGTACTGTACCACTGGGAAATCTGAAAACATACAGCATGGCAACTGTAATGATTTTGAAAGTTTGCTAATGCTGCCATTTTATACCAGCTATCGTGGAGAGCAGTCAAATCAAATTCACACAAACACGCCTGCTATAAACAGTGGAGAATGTATCTTCAAAGACAAAACCCTCATCAATGCCTTTGTTATCTCCAGACTCGACTGTTCCCAAGCTCTCTCGGTCAATCTCCCTTCATCCACCCTCTATAACCTTGTCCTCATTCAGAACTCTTCTCATATCCCAACTAATACCAATTCCTTTTCACCAGTCATCCCTGTGTTTGCTGATGTATATTGGCCCCCAGTTGAACAACGCCTCAATTTTAAAATTCACATCCTCATTTTCAGATTCCTACATGGCCTCCTCCTCCCTCCCCCCCCCCCCCCCCCCCCCCAACCCCCGGTGAGAGCTGCAAAGATATGCTGGAGCTGTATGAAACATTTGTTAGGCCGCAGCTAGATCACTATGTACAGTTCTGGGATCTGAGTTAGAAAAAGGATGTGATTGCACTAGAGAGGGCACAGAGGAGATTTATGTGGATGTTGCCAGGAATGGAGAATTTTAGCTATGAGGAAAGTTTGAATAGGCTGGGGTTGTTTTCTTTGGAACAGAGGAGAGATTTAATGAACGTATATAAAATTTTGAGGGGCCTAGATAGAGTGGATAGGAAGGACCAATTTTCATTAAGGTGCTGACTCTCACTGGGGTACAGGTCCCCTCCTCTCCTGAAGGTGCTGACTCTCACTGGGGTACAGGTCCCCTCCTCTCCTGAAGGTGCTGACTCTCACTGGGGTACAGGTCCCCTCCTCTCCTGAAGGTGTTGACTCTCACTGGGGTACGGGGTCCCCCTCCTCTCCTGAAGATGCTGACTCTCACTGGGGTACAGGTCCCCTCCTCTCCTGAAGTTGTTGACTCTCACTGGGGTACAGGTCCCCCTCCTCTCCTGAAGGTGCTGACTCTCACTGGGGTACAGGTCCCCTCCTCTCCTGAAGGTGTTGACTCTCACTGGGGTACAGGTCCCCCTCCTCTTCTGAAGGTGCTGACTCTCACTGGGGTACAGGTCCCCTTCTCTCCTGAAGGTGCTGACTCTCACTTGGGTACAGGTCCCCTTCTCTCCTGAAGGTGCTGACTCTCACTGGGGTACGGGTCCCCCTCCTCTCCTGAAGGTGCTGACTCTCACTGGGGTACAGGTCCCCTCCTCTCCTGAAGGTGTTGACTCTCACTGGGGTACAGGTCCCCCTCCTCTTCTGAAGGTGCTGACTCTCACTGGGGTACAGGTTCCCCTCCTCTCCTGAAGGTGCTGACTCTCACTGGGGTACAGGTCCCCTCCTCTCCTGAAGGTGCTGACTCTCACTGGGGTACAGGTCCCCTCCTCTCCTGAAGGTGCTGACTCTCACTGGGGTACAGGTCCCTTCCTCTCCTGAAGGTGTTGACTCTCACTGGGGTACGGGGTCCCCCTCCTCTCCTGAAGATGCTGACTCTCACTGGGGTACAGGTCCCCTCCTCTCCTGAAGGTGTTGACTCTCACTGGGGTACAGGTCCCCCTCCTCTCCTGAAGGTGCTGACTCTCACTGGGGTACAGGTCCCCTCCTCTCCTGAAGGTGTTGACTCTCACTGGGGTACAGGTCCCCCTCCTCTTCTGAAGGTGCTGACTCTCACTGGGGTACAGGTCCCCTTCTCTCCTGAAGGTGCTGACTCTCACTGGGGTACGGGTCCCCCTCCTCTCCTGAAGGTGCTGACTCTCACTGGGGTACAGGTCCCCTCCTCTCCTGAAGGTGTTGACTCTCACTGGGGTACAGGTCCCCCTCCTCTTCTGAAGGTGCTGACTCTCACTGGGGTACAGGTCCCCTTCTCTCCTGAAGGTGCTGACTCTCACTGGGGTACGGGTCCCCCTCCTCTCCTGAAGTTGCTGACTCTCACTGGGGTACAGGTCCCCTCCTCTCCTGAAGGTGCTGACTCTCACTGGGGTACGGGGTCCCCCTCCTCTCCTGAAGATGCTGACTCTCACTGGGGTACAGGTCCCCTTCTGTCCTGGAGTGAGGAAAGGATGTTTCAGCTCAGAGTTTTTGTGCCTCTTTCGTTAGGAGTTGTGAATAGTAATATGATTGTTGTTCTGCATTGCAACCTATATAGGGTAAAAATGGGTGCCTTGTGGTCTTAAATAACAAAATAAGTGAACTCCTGATGAGCTGGTCTCTGGTCTGCTGCTTTGAGTCATTGGCTGCAGAAGAATGCCAGATATGTTGTTGGATAGATGATGCCAAATTAGGCCAAGTGGCCGGGTAAAGTCGGGTGTCTCAAGGACCTGGTGACTCTACCTCCAAATAAAATGCATTTCTTTTCTCCCAAAAGCATTGCAGAAATGTTTAACTCTTGTCAGGACTGCCAGTATACTATCTGGAAGGCATAGTCCCTCACTGTCTGGCTGAGGAGGCACTTTTCAGCCTGAACATGATCGGTTGTGGATTGTTTAGGATGTATAGAGAGAGAGGGTAGTCCGCGAAATTTAACTACCCGTCCTAGAACTCAGTGTATGACTGATTCTGTATCATCTTCAATATGAACCACGCTTTAGGAAGGAAGGGAGTGCTGGAGAGATTTACTGGAATATTACCAGGGATGAGAGTCTTCAGTTACCCAAGAGAGAGAGAAGCTGTGGTTGGTACAATTTTAAAGGGCTAGCAGGAATAGAGAGACATGGTGATAAATGCACCCAAATATTTGAAGACGGCAGGACAAGTCGACAAGGCTGTTTAAAAAAACGCAAGGGAGCCTTGGCTTTAATAATAGAAGAGTACACCGAGGGAGAGAATTGAGGAGCTTAGGATCAAGGCAACTGAATGCATAGCCACCAATGATGGAGCAAAGGTAATCAGGGTGTACAAGTGGTCAGATCTGGAGGAGCGCAGAAATCTCAGAGGATTGTAGGGAGGGAGATTACAGAGATAGGAAAGAGTGAGGTCATGAAGGGGTTTGATTTTAAAATCGAGGTGTTGCTGGACCAGGAACCAGTGTAGGTCAGTGAGCACAAGGGTGATGAGTGACTGGATTCAGTGCGAGTTAGGATACAGACAGCAGAGCTTTGGATGACCTTGGTTATCAAGGGTGGAATGTTGGCCAGGAGATAGCTAGTGGAAGCAAAAGTATGGAATATTTTTTCTTCTTTCATGGGATGTGACCATCTATGGCAAGGCCAGCATTTTTTGCCTTTAAGAAGGATGAGGCAAATTTCCAGCATCTGCAGTATTTTGCTGTTATCTTAGGCACATTTTACTGTGCATTAAAAATTATCCCCCCACCAATGTTAGATTGACTGCTCTGTAGTTGTTGAGTTTTCCTTCTCTTTTTAAACAAAGGTGTAACATTTGCATCCTCCAATTCTCTGGCACCACCCCCATACCTAAGGAGAATCTGAACATTGTGGCCAATTCTTCCTCAATTTCCACACTTATCTCCCTCAGTAAACACAGGGAAACGCAGCAATCAAATTGCAGACAGCAAGCTCCCCAAAACCAGGTCATCTGTTTTAGGTTTTGTTTGAAGGACAAAAATTGACCAGGACACCAAGGAGAGCTCCCCTGCCCTTTTTTGGAAATCATGCCGTGGAAACTGTTCCATAGATATTATAGAATAGTTAAAACACAGGAGGCCAATCAGCCCATTATATTCTTGCCATCTCTCTGGCAAGAGTAACTTTGCTACTCCCACTCCCTGTAGCCCTACAAATAATTAGCTAATTCTCTTCTGAAAGCCACAATTGACCCTGCCTCCACCATACTCTTAGGCTGCGTGTTCCAGATCCTAAACACTTTGTGCAAAAAACATCTTTTTCTTCATGTGGTTGTTGTTTCTTCTGCCAATTTCCTTAAATTAGTGTTCTCTGCTTCTCAACCCATCCACCAATGGGAACAGTTTCTCCCAATCTACCCTGTCCAGACTACTCATGATTTCAAACACTTCTACCAAAGCTCCTCCCAATTTTCTCTAAGGAGGGCAACCCCAGCTTAAGAACATAAGAAATAGGAAAAGGCCATTCAGCCCCTCGAGCCTGCTCCATCATTCATCGAGATCATGGCTGATCTGATTGTGGCCTTAACTCCATTTTCCTTCCTGTCCCCCATAACCCTTGACTCCCTTGGTGATCAAAAATCTGTCTAACTCGGCCTTGAATATATTCAATGACCCAGCCCCCACTACCGTCCGGTGAAGAGAATTCCAAAGATTAGTGACCCTCAGAGAGGGAATTCCTCCTCATCTCTCTTAAATGGGAGACCCCTTATTTTGAAATTGTGCCCCCTAGTTCTAGATTCCCCCAAGAGGAAAAGCATCCTTCCAGCATTTACCTTGTCAAGCCCCCTGAGAGAATCTTCTATGTTTCAATAAGATCACCTCTCATTCTTCTAAACTCATTCATCCCTGGAATCAGCCTGGTGAACCTTCTCTGAACTGTCTCTAATGCAAGTATATCCTCCTTAAAAAGGAGACCAAAACTAAAGGCACTATTCTAGGTATGGTCTCACCAGTGCCCTGTCCGGTGTAGCAAGACTTCCCCTACTTTTATACGCCATCCCCTTTGCAACAAAGGCCAACATTCCATTTGCCTTCCTAATTAATTGCTGTACCTGCACGTTAACTTTTTTTGTGATTCATGTACCAGGAGACCCAGGTCCCTCAGTACTGCAGTGTTCTGCAGTCTTGCTCCATTTAAATAATATTCTGCTTTTCCATTCTTCCTACCAAGTAGACAACCTCACATTTTCCCACATTATACTCCATCTGCAAAGTTGTTGCCCAATCACCTAACCTATCTATATCCCTTTACAGACTTTCTATCCTCCTCACAACTTGCTTTCCTTTCTATCTTTGTATTGCAAGCAAATTTGGCTACAGTATACTCAGTCCCTTCATCCAAGTCATTGATATGGATTGTAAATAGTTGAGGTCCCAGCACCTTATTGATTCATGGGATGTAGGTGTCGCTGGCTGGGCCAGCACTTATTGCCCATTCCCAATTGCCCTTGAGAAGGTGTTGGTGAGCTGACTTCTTGAACCGCTGCAGTCCATGTGGTGTAGGTACAGCCATAGTGCTACAGTGCTGTTAGGAGGGAGTTTGAGGATTTTGATCCAGCGACAGTGAAGGAATGGCGATATATTTCCAAGTCAGGATGGTGAGTGACTTGGAGGGGAACTTCCAGGTGGCCGTGTCCTCATGTGCCTGCTGCTCTTGTCTTTCTAGGTGGTAGTGGTCGTGGGTTTGGAAGGTGCTGTCCAAGGAGCCTTCGTGAGTTTCTGCAGTGCACCTTGTAGATGGTACACACTGCTACCACTGTGCATAGGTGGTGGAGGGAGTGAATGTTTGTGGATGTGGTGCCGATCAAGCGGACTGCTTTGTTCTAGATGATGTCAAGCCAGTTGAGTGCTGTTGGAGCTGCACTCATCCAGGCAAGTGGGGAACATTCCATCACACTCCTGACTTGTGCCTTGTAGATGGTGGACAGACTTTGGGGAGTCAGGAGGTGAGTTACTCGCCACAGGATTCCTAACCTCTGACCTGCTCTGATCCCTGTGAAACTCCACTACCTTACAGCTTTTCCAATCTGTCCACGTAACTAAAGTTCCTCATCTCCAGAAACATTCCCGTGAATCTTTTCTGCATCCAGTGCCATCATCTTAAAGTGCGGTGCCCAAAATTGGACACACTGCTCCAGTGGAGGCCAAACCAGAACTTGATAAAAGTACATCATAATTTTCTTGCGTTCGTACTCTATATCCCCATCTATAAAGCCCAGGATCACATAAGATTTTCTTAACCACTTTCTCAACTTGCCCTGCCAGGTTCAATGATTTGTGCACATATAGCCCTAGGTCCCTCTGCTCCTGAACCCCCCTTAGAATTGTACTCTATTTTACATTGCCTCTCCTCTTTCTTCCTATTTCATACTTCTCTGCACTAAATTTCATCTGCCACTTGTCCACTCATTCCATCTGTTTAACTCCTCTTGAAGTTTATCATTATGCTCATCATAGTTCACAGGTTTTATGTCATCTGCAAGTTTTGAAATGGTGCCTGTACATCCAAGAGAAGGTCATTAATACAGAACAAGAAAATCAATGGTCCTAAGTTTGACTTCTGGGGAACCCCACTGTATACTTTACTCTAATCCCAAAATCTACCCAAGATGACAAGTGTAACCTTGGTTTAATGTCTCACCTGAAAGACAGCATCCCAGTAATGCGCTGGAGTGTCAGCCTAGATTATGGGATTCAAGTGTCTGGAATAGAGATTGAACTCACAACTTGAATCTTGCTGAAAAGAGAGACACATTGCCAAAGCTTTTCTTCTTATACTCAGTGAATTGATTATTTGAACCTATTAAGGAGGTTATAGTGGGGCACTTAAAAATTCTCAATGCAATCAAGTAGTGACAACATAGTTTTGTGAAAGAGAAACTATGTTTGACTAATTTATTGGAGTCCTTTGAAAAAGTAACAAGCAACTTGGATAAAGGGGAACCTGTGAATGTGGTTTACTTAGATTTCCCGAAAGCATTTGATAAGGTGCCACATCAAAGGTTGCTACATAAAATAAGAGCTCATGGTGTAGGTAGTAACATATTAACAAGGATAGAGGATTGGTTAGCTAACAAAGAGTAGGGAAAATGGGTCTTTTTAAAAAAATTGTTCATGGGATGTGGGCATCGCTGGCCAGGCCAGCATTTATTACCCACCTTAGTTGCCCTAGTTCAGAGGGCTTTTAAGAGTCAACCACATTGCTGTGGGCCTGGAGTCACGTGGGCCAGACCAGGTAAGGAAGGAAGATTTCCTTTCCTAAAGGACACTGATGAACCAGATGGGTTTTTACAACAATTGACAATGGTTTCATGGTCATCATTAGACTTATAATTCCAGATTTTTTTAATTGAATTCAAATTCCACCATCTGCTGTGGTGGGATTCAAACCCAGGACCCCAGAGCATTACCCTGTGCCTCTGGATTACTAGTCCAGCAACAATACCACTACCTCCCATCACCTCCCCTAGGTTTCAGGTTGGAAAGAAAGATGTGACAAGTGGAGTGCCACAGAAGTCAGTGTTGGGGCCTCAACTATTTACAATTTATATCAATGACTGGATGAAGGGACTGAATGTATGGTTGCAAAATTCGCTGCTCCTAATTCATATTTTCATACGTATGAGGACAAACGCAAGGATGCTAAATTTCAAACATACAGAACAATGTATGTGCAGGAGAAAGGGTGCTGCTTGGTTTGAAAGTTATCTCTGATTGGCTAAGGCATTGCCATGGAGAAAGCAGTGAGGAACTATAGGCTGCCCAAGCTCCCGCAACCTTCTGATTCAGAGGTGAAAGTGTTACCCACTGAGTCACAGCTGACAGCTAGAAACACAGAGCTGTTTACATTCAATGTAAAGGATAAGTTAGTGTGTGTTGCTCTATAATTCACTCATTTCCTCCTGCCACAAAAGTGTCATGATAAATAATGTGTTTCCATATAGATATGAGTACGTACAACACACACACACACAAACTCAGGCGCACAAAGTACCCTGTTACTGTGTGCATCTGCCCTGTGGCCTCTGTGTTCAAGCTGCATTGCCTTCTCCATCTGGTTGAATCTAGTTTAATGCTGTGACCCGGCCCCTTTTGGCGAAGAGCCTATCTTTGGACAGGCTAAGGTCGGATTAGCTCTTGCTGTATCTGTGCCAGGGTCACAGATTCCCGGGAAGAGAATGTGTCCTCGAGCTCCCAATCAGCCTTTTTCCCACACTGCAATTAGCCATCTCTTATTTTAAGCAATGTGATCGCTCAGCATTCCGCAGAAGTTTATTTTTGAGAATTAAGTAAAGAAAATCAAAAGTTTATTGAATCAAGAGTGTCCCCTTCTGTAAAGAAAAAAATATTAAATCCTTACTCAGCAGCTTATTATTCCAACTTAGACATTTCACCTTTTGACTCTCACTGGGGTATGAGTTCCATACACACTAGAGCTCAGGTCCCACATACACCAATTCCCTTGGTGGTACAGTTCCACGCGCACTGACAAAGTCTGCGATGACCATGAAATCATTGCCGATTGTCATAAAAACCCATCTGGTTCACTAATGTCCTTTAGGGAAGGAAATCTGCTGCCCTTACCAGGTCTGACCTACATGTGACTCCAGACCCACAGCAACGTGGCTGACTCTTAAATGCCCTCTGAACAAGGGCAATTGGATATGGGCAATAAATTTTGGCCTAGCCAGCGACGCCCACATCCCATGATCAAATAAAAAAAATGCAGTGTGATTACTTATACATTGACAACAGTGACGAACACACTGATTCCCTCAGTGGTACAGTTCCACGGACGCTGTCTCCTGCACGGTACAGTTACACACACACTGACTCTCCCTAGAATACAGTTCCACGGACACTGTCTCCCCCAGAGTCCGGTTCCACAGACACTCTCTCCCCCAGAGTCCGGTTCTACGGACACTGTCTTCCCCGGGGTACGGTTCCACGGACACTCTCTCCCCCAGAGTCCGGTTCTACGGACACTGTCTCCCCTGGGGTACGGTTCCACGGACACTGTCTCCCCCGGGGTACGGTTCCACGGACACTGTCTCCCCCGGGGTACGGTTCCACGGACACTGTCTCCCCCGGGGTACGGTTCCACGGACACTGTCTCCCCCGGGGTACGGTTCCACGGACACTGTCTCCCCCGGGGTACGGTTCCACGGACACTGTCTCCCCCGGGGTACGGTTCCACGGACACTGTCTCCCCCGGGGTACGGTTCCACGGACACTGTCTCCCCCGGGGTACGGTTCCACGGACACTGTCTCCCCCGGGGTACGGTTCCACGGACACTGTCTCCCCCGGGGTACGGTTCCACGGACACTGTCTCCCCCGGGGTACGGTTCCACGGACACTGTCTCCCCCGGGGTACGGTTCCACGGACACTGTCTCCCCCGGGGTACGGTTCCACGGACACTGTCTCCCCCGGGGTACGGTTCCACGGACACTGTCTCCCCCGGGATACGGTTCCACGGACACTGTCTCCCCCGGGGTACGGTTCCACGGACACTGACTCCCCCGGGATACGGTTCCACAGATATTGCTGTTTGCTCTGTTTTATCAGTGGGGTACTCAGCTAATGAAACTGCTTTGCATTTGTTGCAGGGCCCCTTGAACAAACCTGCACGCCGGCAGGGAGGATGGGCAGATGACACCCCTCGCTCATCCAAGTAAGTGCCAAATACACAGGGATTTTAAAGAGCTTTGCTTCTGGTGTGGATAGGATAGCTGAACTGTACAGACCTGGTTTGACTCCTGACCTCGGTTGTCGGAAAACTGCTGGAATCTATCATTCAGGTAGAAGCAGAGTGCAGCAAGAAGCAGAGTCTGTGGGACTGTACAACCGAGGCAGTCGGTGTGTGTGGAACTGTACCCTCAGGGGACCCCTGCCTGTGGAACTGTACCCCCAGGGGAGTCAGTGCCTGTGGAACTGTACCCCTAGGGGAGTCAGTGCCTGTGGAACTGTACCCCTAGGGGAGTCAATACCTGTGGAACTGTACCCCTAGGGGAGTCAGTGTGTGTGGAACTGTACCTGCGGTGGAGTCAGTGTGTGTAGAATTGTACCTGCGGTGGAGTCAGTGTGTGTGGAACTGTACCTCCCGTGGAGTCAGTGTGTGTAGAATTGTACCTGCGGTGGAGTCAGTGTGTGTGGAATTGTACCTGCGGTGGAGTCAGTGTGTGTGGAATTGTACCAGCGGTGGAGTCAGTGTGTGTGGAACTGTACCCCCAGTGGAGTCAGTGTGTGTGGAACTGTACCCGCAGTGGAGTCAGTGTGTGTGGAACTGTACCCGCAGTGGAGTCAGTGTCTGTGTAACTCTACCCGCAGTGCAGTCAATGTGCATGGATCTGTACCACCAGGGGAGTCAGTGTGTGTGGAACTGTACCCCCTGGGATGTCGGTGCCTGTGGAACTGTAACCCCAAGCGAGTCGGTGCCTGTGGAATTGTATCCCCAGGGAAGTCAGTGTGTGTGTGTGTTTGTAACTGCACTCTCCGTGGAGTTGTTGCCTGTGGAACTGTTCCCACGGTGGAGTCTGTGTGTGCAACTGTACCCCCCAAGGGAGTCAGTGTGTGTGTAACTGTACCCGCCGGGGAGTCAGTGTGTGTGGAACTGTACCCGCCAGGGGAGTCATGGTGTGTGGAACTGTACCCCAAGGTGAGGCAGTTTGTGTGTAACTGTACCCCCAGGAGAGTCATTGTGTGTAACTGTACCCCCCAGGGGAGTCAGTGTGTGTGGAACTGTTCCCCCAGGGGAGTCAGTGTGTGTGGAAATGTACCCCTAAGGGAGTCAGTGTGTGTAATGGTACCCCACAGGGGAGTCAGTATGTGTGGAACTGTACCCCCAGTGGAGTCAGTATGTGTGTAACTGTACCTGCAGTGGAGTCAGTGTGTGTGTAACTGATCCCGCAGTGGAGTCAGTGTGAGTGTAACTGTACCTGCAGTGGAGTCAGTGTGAGTGTAACTGTACCCTCAGGGGAGTCAGTGTGTGTAACTGTACCCCAGACGAATCAGTGTGCGTGGAACTGTACCCGCAGGGGAGTCAGTGTGTGTAACAGTTCCCCTAAGGGAATTCATTTGTGTAACTGTACCCCACAGGAGATTCAGTATGTGGAAATGTACCCCTAGTGGAGTCAGTGTGTGTGTAACTGTACCCGCAGTGGAGTCAGTGTGAGTGTAACTGTACCCCCTGGGGAGTCAGTGTGTGTAACTGTACCCCAGGGGAGTCAGTGTGTGTAACTGTACCCCAGGGGAGTCAGTGTGCGTGGAACTGTACCCCCAGGGGTGTCAGTGTGCGTCGAACTGTACCCCCAGGGGAGTCAGTGTGTGTGGAACTGTACCCCCAAGGGAGTTGGTGTGTGGAACTGTACCCCACAGTGCAGTCGGTGTGTGGAACTGTACCCCACAGTGCAGTCAGTGTGTGTAACAGTAGCCCACAGGGGAGTCAGTGTGTGTGTAACAGTACCCCCAGGGGAGTCAGTGTGTGTGGAACTGTACCACCAGGGGAGTCAGTGTGTGCGGAACTGGACTCCCAGGGGAGTCATTGTGTGTGGAACTGTACCCCGAAGGGAGTCCGTGTGTGTAACTGTACCCCACAGGGGAGTCCGTGTGTGCGGAACTATACCCCCAGGGGAGTCAGTGCGTGTAACTGTCCCCCTAAGGGAATTCATTTGTGTAACTGTATCCCACAGGGGATTCAGTGTGTGGAACTGTACCCCTAAGGGAATTCATTTGTGTAACTGTACCCCACAGGGGATTCAGTGTGTGTGGAACTGTACCCCCTGGGATGTTGGTGCCTGTGGAACTGTAATCCCAAGGGAGTTGGTGCCTGTGGAATTGTATCCCCAGGGGAGTCAGTGTATGTGTGTGTGTGTGTGCATGTATCTGTACTCCCAGCGGAGTCATTGCCTGTGGAACTGTAGCCGGGGGAGTCAGTGTGTGTGTAACTGTACCTCCAGGGAAGTCAGTGTGTGTGGAACTGTACCCGCGGTGGAGTTAGTGTGTGTGGAACTTTACTCCCAGGGGAGTCAGTGTGTGTATCTGTACCCCACAGAAGAGTCAGTGTGTGTAACTGTACCCCCAGGGGAGTCAGTGTGTGTGGACCTTTATCCCCAGGGGAGTCAGCGTGTGTAGAACTGTACCCCCGGTGGAGTCAGCGTGTATGGAACTGTACCCCCAGGGGAGTCAGCGTGTGTGTAACTGTCTCCGCAGGCACGTCAGAGTGTGTAGAATTGTACGCGTGGTGGAGTCAGTGTGTGTGGAACTGTACCCCCAGGGGAGTGAGTGTGTTTGGACCTGTACCCCACAGGGGAGTCAGTGTGTGTAACTGTATCCCCAGGGGTGTCAGTGTGTGTAGAATTATACCCGCGGTGGAGTCAGTGTGTCTGGAACTGTACCCCCAGGTGGGTCAAGGTGTGTGGAACTTTACCCCCAGGGGAGTCAAGGTGTGTGGAACTGTACCCCCAGGGGAGTCTGTGTGTGTGTAACTGATCCCGCAGTGGAGTCAGTGTGTGTGTAACTGTACTCGCAGTGGAGTCAGTGTGTGTGTAACTGTACTCGCAGTGGAGTCAGTGTGAGTGGAACTGTACCCCCAGGGGAGTCAGTGTGTGTAACTGTCCCCTTAAGGGAATTTATTTGTGTAACTGTACCCCACAGGAGATTGTGTGAGGAACTGTACCCCAGGGGCGTTAGTGTGCGTGGAACTGTACCCCCAGGGGCGTTAGTGTGTGTGTAATGGTACCCCACAGGGCAGTCAGTGTGTGTAACGGTACCCCACAGGGCAGTCAGTGTGTGTAACAGTAGCCCACAGGGGAGTCAGTGTGTGTGTAACAGTATCCCCAAGGGAGTCAGTATGTGTGGAACTGTACCACCCGGGGAGTCAGTGTGTGTGGAACTGTACCCCGAAGGGAGTCCGTGTGTGTAACCGTACCCCACAGGGGAGTCAGTGTGTGTGGAACTGTACCCGCAGGGGAGTCAGTGTGTGTGTAACTGTACCCGCAGTGGAGTCAGTGTGAGTGTAACTGTACCCCCAGGTGAGTCAGTGTGTGTAACTGTATCCCCAGGTGAGTCAGTGTGTGTAACTGTACCCCACGGGAGTCAGTGTGCGTGGAACTGTACCCCCAGGGGAGTCATGTGCATGGAACTGTACCCCCAGGGGAGTCAGTGTGTGTAACTGTCCCCCTAAGGGAATTCATTTGTTTAACTGTACCCCACAGGAGATTCAGTGTGTGGAACTGTACCCCCAGGGGAATCAGTGTGTGTGGAACTGTACCCCCTGGGATGTCGGTGCCTGTGGAACTGTAACCCCAAGGGAGTCGGTGCCTGTGGAATTGTATCCCCAGGGAAGTCAGTGTGTATGTGTGTGTAACTTCACTCTCAGTGGAGTTGTTGCCTGTGGAACTGTTCCCACGGTGGAGTCTGTGTGTGTGTAACTGTACCCCCCCGTTGAGTCAGTGTGTGTAACTGTACCCCCTAGGGGAATTAGTGTGTGTGTAACTGTAACCCCCAGTGGAGTCAGTGTGTGTGGAACTGTATCCCCAGTGGAGTCAGTGTGTGTGGAACTGTATCCCCAGTGGAGTCAGTGTGTGTGGAACTGTATCCCCAGTGGAGTCAGTGTGTGTGGAACTGTACCAGCAGTGGAGTCAGTGTGTGTGTAACTGTACCAGCAGTGGAGTCAGTGTGTGTGTAACTCTACCCGCAGTGGAGTCAGTGTGACTGTGACTGTACCCCCTGGGGAGTCAGTGTGTGGAACTGTACCCCCAGGGGAAACAGTGTGCGTGGAACTGTACCCCCAGGGGTGTCAGTGTGTGTAACTGTCCCCCTATGGGAATTCATTTGTGTAACTGTACCCCACTGGAGATTCAGTGTGTGGAACTGTACCCCCAGGGGAATCAGTGTGTGTGGAATGGTACCCCCAGGGGAGTCAGTGTGTGTGGAACTGTACCCCCAGGGGAGTCAGTGTGTGTGGAACTGTACCCCCAGGGGTGTCAGTGTGTGTGGAACTGTACCCCCTGGGATGTTGGTGCTTGTGGAACTGTAACCCCAAGGGAGTCGGAGCTGTGGAATTGTATCCCCAGGGAAGTCAGTGTGTATGTATGTAACCGCACTCCCAGGGGAGTTGTTGCCTGTGGAACTGTTTCCACGGTGGAGTCTGTGTGTGTGGAACTGTATCCCCAGGGGATTCAGCGTGTGTGGAACTGTACCCGCAGTGTAGTCAGCATGTGTGGAACTGTACCCCCAGGGAAGTCAGTGTGTGTGTGTGTAACTGTACCCCCAGGGGAGTTAGTGTGTGTAGAACTGTACCCCTAGTGGAGTCAGCGTGTGTGGAACTGTACCCCCACCGGAGTGAGTGTGTGTAGAACTGTACCCACAGGAGAGTCAGTGTGTGTAGAATTGTACCCCCGGGGGAGTCAAGTGTGTGTAACTGTACCTCCCAGGGGAGTCACTGTGTGTAACTGTACCCCCCAGGGGAGTCAGTGTGTGTGTAAAGGTACCCCCCAGGGGAGTCAGTGTGTGTGTAACTGTACCCCCAGGGAAGTCATTGTGTGTAACTTTACACCCCAGGACAGTCATTATGCATGTAACTGTACTCCACAGGGGAGTTAGTGTGTTTGTAACTGTACCCCCAGGGGAGTCAATGTGTGTAACTGTACCCGCAGTGTAGTCAGTGTGTGTGGAACTGTACCCCCAGGGGAATCAGTGTGTGTAACTGTCCCCTCAAGAGAATTCATTTGTGTAACTGTATCCCACAGGAGAGTCAGTATGTGGAACTGTACCCCCAGGGGAGTCAGTGTGTGTGGAACTGTACCCCCAGGGGAGTCAGTGTGTGTGGAACTGTACCCCCAGGGGAGTCAGTGTGTGTGGAACTGTACCCCCAGGGGAGTCAGTGTGTGTGGAACTGTACCCCCAGGGGAGTCAGTGTATGTGTGGAACTGTACCCTCAAGGGAGTCAGTGTGTGTAACGCTACCCCACAGGGGAGTCAGTATGTGTAACGGTACCCCCCAGGGGAGTCAGTGTGTGTGGAACTGTACCCCCAGTGGAGTCAGTGTGTGTGTTACTGCACCCGCATTCGAGTCAATGTGTGTGTAACTGTACCTGCAGTGGAGTCAGTGTGTCTGTATCTGTACCCGCAGTGGAGTCAGTGTGTGTGGAACTCTACCCGCAGTGCAGTCAGTGTGAGTGTAACTGTTCCCCAGGGGAGTCAGTGTGTGTGGAACTGTACCCCCAGGGGAGTCAGTGTGTGTGGAACTGTACCCCCAAGGGAGTTGGTGTGTGTAATGGTACCCCACAGGGCAGTCAGTGTGTGTAACAGTAGCCCACAGGGGAGTCAGTGTCTGTGTAACTGTACCCCACAGGGAAGTCAGTGTGTGTAACTGTACCCCCAGGGGAGTCAGTGTGTGTAACTGTACCCCACAGGGTAGTCAGTGTGTGTAACTCTACCCCATAGGGGAGTCAGTGTGTGTAACTGTACCCCCAGGTGAGTCAGTGTGTGGAACTGTCCCCAGGTGAGTCAGTGTGTGGAACTGTCCCCAGGTGAGTCAGTGTGTGGAACTGTCCCCAGGTGAGTCAGTGTGTGGAACTATACCTCCAGGGGAGTCAGTGTGTGTGTGGAACTGTACCCCACAGGAGACAACTCCTCGAAAATCACAGTCTGCTCAGTCAACATGGTTTTATAAAGGGAAAATGGTAGTTAACGGGGAGCTGGAAGATGTAGTATACTTGGATTTCCGAAAGGCATTCGATAAGGTGCCTAATAAAAGGTTAATAATACACACGACATGGGCAAGTGGTGTTGGAGGTAAGATATTAGCATAGATCAAGGATTGTTTAACAGTCATGAAACAAACCACAGGGATAAATATCGCATTTTCAAGTTGCCAGGATGTAACCAATGGAGTATTGTGAGGATCAGTGCTGGGACCGTGGCTATTTACCATCTATATTGATGACTTAGATGAAGATACAGAGAGTAATGTATCTAAGTTCGCAGAGATCTCGGAGGGTTGTGCAGCTGGATTATAGAGAGGATTATAGAGATGAGGATGGGCAAGGCCCTGAGGGCCTCGAAACAAGGATGAGAATTATAAAGCTGGGGGTGTTGCTTAACTAGGAGCTAATGTAAGTCAGCAAGTCCAAGTGTGATAGGGGAACAGGACTCGCTGCAAGTTAAGACACGGGCAGCACAGTTTTGGATCACCTCAAGTTTACAGAGCATAGAATGTGGGAGACCAGCCAGGAGTGAATTGGAATCCAGAGGTAGCAAAGACATTGGTGAGGGTTTCAGCAGTGGATGAGCTGAGGCAGAGGTGGAGGTGGGCAATGTTTACAGAAATGGAAACAAGTGATCTTAGTTATTACACGGATGTGTGGATGGAAGCTCACCTTGAGGTCAGAACGGCCTGCTTCAACCTTAGAGAGGGATGAAATTGATGGCTAGAGAACGGAGTTTGTCATGGGGACAGAATACAAAGATCTTGATAGTAATAGAAGGTAAACAATGGGAAAGCCAATGTTTCTACCCACTTGAAGTCTAAGAATTCCACCTATTTGAAATGGCCTAGGAGCATTTGCATTCATGACAGATCATAAAAAATGTGATAATTCCATGATTTCTTTCACAAAAAAAAAAATTCAAATCTTTTTGTCTTTGGCCACTCTCATCCTTGCAAAGAGATTTGGACAGGTTCAGTGAGTGGGTAGTGAGTTGGCAGATGGAGCATAATGTAGGGAAGTGTCAAGTTATTCACTTTGGTCGTAAGAAATGAAAGCAGAATATTTTTTAAAAGATGAGAAACTTTTAAATGTTGATGCTCAGAGGATCTTGGGCGCACCCATACAAGGAACGCAGTTAGCATTCTGGTACAGAAAGCAATTAGGAAGGCAAATGGCATTGTGGGTTTTATTACAAGGGGCTTGAAGTACAAGAATAAAGATGTTTTGTTACAATTGTACAGGGCTTTGGTGAGACCACACCTTGAACACTGTGCACAATTTTGGTCTCCATTTCTAAGGAAGAATATAGAATATACTTGCATTGGAGGCAGTATTGTGAAGGTTCACAAGTTTGGTTCCTGAGCTGAGAGGCTGAGTAATTGGGTCTGTATTCTCTGGAGTTTAGAAGAATGAGAGGTGATCTCGTTGAAACCTACAAGATTCTGAAGGGGTTTGACAGGGTAGATACTGAGAGATTGTTTCCCCTAGTTGGGGAATCTAAAACACAGGGACACAGTCTCAGGCTAAGGGGCCGATCATTTAGGGCTGAGATGAGGGGAAATTTCTTCACTCAGAAGGCTGTGAATCTTTGTAGTTCTGTACTCCAGAGGGTTGTGGGTGCTCCGTCATTGAATACATTCAAGATTGAGATCGACAGATGTTTGATCTCTCAGGGAATCAAGGGATTATGAGGAGAGGGCAGGAAAGTGGAGCTGAGGCAGAAGATCAGCCTTGATCATATTGAATGGTGGAGCAGGCTTGAAGGGCCATATGGTCCACTCCTGCTCCTACTTCTTCCGTTTCTATGACTTCTGCTCTCTGCTATCTCAGTAAATCAGCACAGGCAGGCACAAGGGTACTCTTGAGTGGCTTTGGCACTGCTTAGCTAAGAGAGGAGCGGGAGAATTATTTTGATTAGAGTTCCTGCTTGCTCTATATTTGTTAGTTTTATAATGGATTTACCTGTTACCCCGGCATAGGTTTGTTAGGATATTATCTCCAACAGAGGTTTGAGGGTTTGGGATACACAGAAAAACCTGGTTAATACTCTTTGTTAAATCAAGACAGTGAGACAGTAAAATACAAGCCCTTGCATGCAGCAACTAAGATATAGTTGATAATACTCACACACCAGCGACTCCTGCTGAAGGTCACAAGTGCACCTTCAGATTGCTTATGAAAACCTCAGCAAAGTTCCCCAAATGCTCCAATGACTGTGTCTTTTAGAGGTTTAATTAGGTTGGATAAATGTGGGTCCCACATGTCATCATGCTTTATCTATGCTGTTAACATGTAAGCATATTCAGTGGTGAGGTTTACTGTTGTCATTTGTGTAGTCATTGGTGACAGCTTGTTTATTACACTCTGGACATTGCACACACAAATGGCCATCAGTTCTCTGCAGCGTTCACGCCTGATCCTGTGCAATCATTGTAGCCAATCAATCTTTATTTTTTTAATATTAACAAAAGCCAACTATCTCCATTCCACCTGATACACCTATACTTAAACATGCCACCCACCAGCAATGCTGGACAAGGCAAAGGTCAAGGGTCAGTGAGTGCATGGTCAGACTTGGCTTTGCTGCTTCCAATGGGTAAGTATGCTGCTGACATTTGCTGTACTTGGGCAGGGAGAATGGCCACTTGGATGGAGGTATGGAACTGTAATTGGCGCTCCTGGGATCTGTACCCTTGTAAGGATCAGGAGTGGAGGGGAGAGCCTGGGGTGGGGAAGTGGATAGGAGGCTGGAGAGAGAGTTAGCTGGGGAAGACATTGCTTAAAACACAGTTGCTTCTCTTCATCATCTTATACACTCTGATCAAATCGCTGCTAAGCTCTGAAATATAGAGACCCAGCACCTTGAGCTTATCTTGGTAAGTACAGTACATCACAGTGAATGTTTGCACCTTTGGGAGAGGAGCTCTTTTAGCATCTTGTGATACAGGAATAAGATATTGCCCCTGTGCTAGACTCCACACTGCTTGATAGGGTAGAGCGCAAGATTAAAGTGGCACTGAGAGCATGGATATAAAATTGGCTGAGTGACAGGAAACAGAAAGTAGTGGTGAACAGTTGTTTTTCAGAGCAGAGGAAGGTTTATAGTGGCATTCCCCAGGGAGTTAGTGTTAGGACCACTGCTCTTCTTGATATATATTAATAACCTAGACGGCAATTTCAAAATTTGTGGATGACAAAATTTAGAAGTATTGTGAACTGTGAGAAGGATAGTGTTAAACTCCAAAAAGACACTGTTATGAGCGCTAGACTTTACAAGACACGTTCCAAAAGTACCTCAGCTCAGAGACATGCCTATGCGATCTGGTTGCCATGGGGGGTGGGGGGGTGAAACTCAAACAGAAACTTATTGAAATCTAGTGACAGTTTTCACACTTGGACACAGTAACTCACAGAAAGGGGACAAAGGCTGTTTGAGACAGAGAAAGAGACTACTGCTATGTGGACAGACAAAGCAACTACCGCTGAGGAGCAGCAGGATGCTTGTAAGAATTTGTTTTTTGATCAAATGGAAGGGAACAGAACCAACGGGGCTTTTGGTGATTTAAGGAACAGGGGTTGCCTGAAGTGGGTCTTGCTGGTGGGCGTGGGAACTTGGAGACTTAGGCTCAATGGATTGCTTTCTGAAGGATATTGGAAGTTGCTAGCTAGTGTGGCTGGAAGAAGTGAGTCTGCCGGGGAGCCGGGAGTGAATTGGACTTATCCTTGTGATGCTACACATCTGCAAGAAGTGTGGTGCACAGCGAAAAATGTTTTAAGATGTATCTCAGTGATATTAGTTAATGCATAAGTATCTTTTCTGTCATTGACATGTTAGCTGCATGTTAAATAATGTCTAATTGATGCTGATTTTTGCTTGTTTGTTACAGTAAAGGTCTTAAAATGTGAAATCCTGTCCTTCAGTTATTTTCATTGGTCATTTGGGAAGTTCATCTCTTTTTAAAAGTTATCGATCTCTATGGAGATCATAACAAATAGACAGGTTGGTGTAAGGGGTGAACAAATGGCAAATGAAATTTAATGTAGAGGAGTGTGAAATGATTCATTTTGGTGGGACGGATGGAGATAAGCAATATAAAATCAAAGGTACAATTCTAAAGGGGGCGCAAGAACAGAGCGACCTGGCTGTATAGGTGCATAAATCATTGAAGGTGGTAGGACAGGTTGATGGAGCAGTTAATAAAGCATACAGTATCCCGGGCTTTATCAGTAGGGGCATAGAGTACAAGAGCAAGGAGGTTTTGCTAAACCTGTATAAAACATGAGCTCAGCCTCAGCTAGAGTATTGTGTCCAGTTCAGGGTGCCACACTTTAAGAAGGATATGAAGGCAATTGAGAAGGTGCTGAAAAGATTCATGAGACTAGTTCCAGGGATGAGGTACTTCAGTTATATGGATAGATTGTAGAAGCTGGGACTGTTCTCCTTGGAGAAGAGAAAGTTGAGAGGAGATTTGATAGAGGTGTTCAAAATCATGAGGGGTCTGGACAGAGTCAGTAGGCAGAAACTGTTCCCATTGGCGGAAGGATCGAGAACAAGAGGCATAGATTTAAGGCAATTGGCAAAAGAAGTAATGGCGACACGAGAAGCTTTTTACATAGTGATTGGTTTGGATCTAGAATGGGCTGCCCAAGAGTGTGGGAGTAAGCAGGGTCATTCGTGGCTTTTAAGAGATAATTCAGTTATGTGGAGAAACTGGGATTTTTCTACTTAGAACAGAAAAGGTTAAGAGAAGATTTGATCAAAGTGTTCAAAACAATAAAGGGTGTTGATAGAGTAAATAAATGGAAACTATTTCCAGTGGCGGAAGGGTTGGCAGCTAGAGGGACACAGATTTAAGGAGATTGGTAAAAGAACCAGAAGAAAGATACAAATGTTTTATTTTACAGTGAGTTGTGATCTGGATTGCTCTTGGAGGGCAGTGGATGCAGTTTTAGCAGCAGCTTTCAAAAGAGAATTGGATAAATACTTGAAGGGGAAGATGTGCAGAATGATGGGGAAAGAGCAGGACATTGGGTCTAACTGGATATCTCTGCCAAAGAGGCAATACAGGCTTAATGGATATGATGGCTTCTTCCCGAGCTGTAAGTTTCCTTGATTTTTTGGGAGTGGGAGGACTTGGCTTGGCTTCTGCTCTGTGCTTGGAAGATTTATCTGCTCAAATGTGAAAGTAAAAGATGAATTGGTTTCCTTCTTAACGGACAAACTTTTGGAACTGTGCAGCAGAGGGCAGTATTGGCTTAGCCCTGACAGATTCTGATATCCTTGCAGGGATTTATGGGTCTCAGTCACCTGCGTAGCATCCTCCTGTCAGATACAGTCAACAGTAATTTTCCAGAATGGTAATGCATTATTGTTTAAAGAAACAGCTATCCATGTTGAGTGCTCACCAAGATGCAATTAAATCTGGTCACTGTGTGACTCCTCTCTCAAACTGCAGCTCTACGTTCTCTCACTCAGGTCCTTTTGCATCCGGCTCTCTCTCTCTCTCTCTCTTCTCCTCCCTGCATCTTACTCTCTCCCTGTCTCACTCTCTCTTCTCCCCTGTTCCTCTATCTCTTCCTGTCTCTCTCTCTTTCCCCCCCTCATCTCTCTCTCCCTCCCTGCTCTTTCCCCTGCTCTCCCCCTCTCCCTCTCTCTACCCCCCCATCTCTCTCTCTCTCTGTCTCTTTCTCTCACCTCTCTCTCTTTCTCTAACCTCTCTCTCTTTCTCTCCCCCCTCTCTCTCTCCCCCTCTTTCTCTCTCCCCCTCTCTTTCCTTTATTTGATGCCTTCACAGTCAGTGTTTGTGAATATTCTTCTCACTCTCTATGTACTGTTCCTGCTCCCAGCATCCCACTTGTCATTGTGACTCATGGCACGGTCTCTTACCCTGACTTATTCTATCCCAGGAGTTCTGAGCTTCCCTCAGCACCCTTGTCACTCAGGCTCGTCAACCTAAACACCAACCCTTAAAAAACAAAGACTTGAAAGATTTGCATTTATATTGCACTTTTCACGACTGCATGGCCTCTGAAAGGGCTTTACAGCCAATGAAGCACTTTTGAAATATAGTCACTGTTGGAATGTTGGAAATGTGACAGCCAATTTACTCACAGCAACTTCCCACAAACAACAATGTGGTAATGACCAGATAATTAGTTTTTGTGATGTTGAGTGAGCAATATGTAGTAATCAGGAAACCAGGGATAATTTCCCTGCTCTTCTTTAAAATGGTGGCCATGGGATCTTTTACATCCACCTGAAAGGGCCTCAGTTTAATGTCCCATCCGAAAGATGGCACCTCTAACAGTGCAGCGCTCCCTCAGTACTGAACCTCCAACAGTGCAGTATTCCCTCAGTACTGATCCTCTAACAGTGCAGTACTCCCTCAGTACTGATCCTCCAACAGTGCAGTACTCCCTCAGTACTGATCCTCCAACAGTGCAGTACTCCCTCAGTACTGATCCTCCAACAGTGCAGTACTCCCTCAGTACTGATCCTCCAACAGTGCAGTACTCCCTCAGTACTGATCCTCCAACAGTTCAGTACTCCCTCAGTACTGATCCTCCAACAGTGCAGTACTCCCTCAGTACTGATCCTCCAACAGTGCAGTACTCCCTCAGTACTGATCCTCCAACAGTGCAGTACTCCCTCAGTACTGATCCTCCAACAGTGCAGTACTCCCTCAGTACTGATCCTCCAACAGTGCAGTATTCCCTCAGTACTGATCCTCCAACAGTGCAGTACTCCCTCAGTACTGATCCTCCAACAGTGCAGTACTCCCTCAGTACTGATCCTCCAACAGTGCAGTACTCCCTCAGTACTGATCCTCCAACAGTGCAGTACTCCCTCAGTACTGATCCTCCAACAGTGCAGTACTCCCTCAGTACTGATCCTCCAACAGTGCAGTACTCCCTCAGTACTGATCCTCCAACAGTGCAGTACTCCCTCAGTACTGATCCTCCAACAGTGCAGTACTCCCTCAGTACTGATCCTCCAACAGTGCAGTACTCCCTCAGTACTGATCCTCCAACAGTGCAGTACTCCCTCAGTACTGATCCTCCAACAGTGCAGTATTCCCTCAGTACTGATCCTCCAACAGTGCAGTACTCCCTCAGTACTGATCCTCCAACAGTGCAGTACTCCCTCAGTACTGATCCTCCAACAGTGCAGTACTCCCTCAGTACTGATCCTCCAACAGTGCAGTACTCCCTCAGTACTGATCCTCCAACAGTGCAGTACTCCCTCAGTACTGATCCTCCAACAGTGCAGTACTCCCTCAGTACTGATCCTCCAACAGTGCAGTACTCCCTCAGTACTGATCCTCCAACAGTGCAGTATTCCCTCAGTACTGATCCTCCAACAGTGCAGTACTCCCTCAGTACTGATCCTCCAACAGTTCAGTACTCCCTCAGTACTGATCCTCCAACAGTGCAGTACTCCCTCAGTACTGATCCTCCAACAGTGCAGTACTCCCTCAGTACTGATCCTCCAACAGTGCAGTACTCCCTCAGTACTGATCCTCCAACAGTGCAGTACTCCCTCAGTACTGATCCTCCAACAGTGCAGTACTCCCTCAGTTCTGACACTCCAACAGTGCAGTACTCCCTCAGTACTGATCCTCCAACAGTGCAGTACTCCCTCAGTTCTGACACTCCAACAGTGCAGTACTCCCTCAGTACTGATCCTCCAACAGTGCAGTACTCCCTCAGTACTGATCCTCCAACAGTGCAGTACTCCCTCAGTACTGATCCTCCAACAGTGCAGTACTCCCTCAGTACTGATCCTCCAACAGTGCAGCACTCCCTCAGTACTGATCCTCCAACAGTGCAGTACTCCCTCAGTTCTGACACTCCAACAGTGCAGCACTCTCTCAGTACTGATCCTCCAACAGTGCAGTACTCCCTCAGTTCTGACACTCCAACAGTGCAGCACTCTCTCAGTACAGCCTGCTGCAATAGATTCATTACAACATTAATGTCTCCACTAGCCAAATCATTACCCAGAATAAAATCCATCCCTTCAATAGGTGGTTTAGGAATAATTCCCGCTGTAACAATTCGGGTTATGAAGTGACTTTGTAAGTTGACTTTACACAAAGAAACAGGTTCATAAATTTCATTAATACCTCTTATTAACACTTTTTCCTTCCTAAAACTGCCTGGAACACAAATTGTATCAATAGCCACCATCAAGGATTGATCTGCCCCTGTATCTCTCAGAATTTTAATCTGTTTACTTATTTTGTTTTTAGGGGTAAGGGAACACTTCTCCCTTCGAGGCAAAACATCCAAACTCTCTCATAGCCTGACTTTCTTCACCAGTAACCAAAGAAAAATCCGCTGTACCTACCTGAGCCATATCTCTCTTTCCTGCTGGCTCTGAGGGAACACGTTTCACCTCTCCTAATGTTACAGTTTTAACAACTATTTACTTTTCTGATGATACCTTTCTTGAGGATTCCTTAGATCTTCCCACTACTGCAATAGGTCTACCGTTTATTTTCCAGCAATCAGTCAGAATGTGTCCCACCTTGTTATAATGGAAATACTTAGGCCTTCAAATGTCACTTCCACCCTCAGCACCTTTTGTTCTGGTCTACGGAGGAATTTCCTGGGAATTCCCAACTGTCCCTTCTCTTCTTTGGCTCTTTGCCTTCCTTTCACCTTTCCACCTTTTACGCATCTTGGGTTTGTGGGGATGAAGGAAAAAGGGTTTAAATCTATGGATTAATTTATAATTGTCAGCCACCTCTGCTGCCTGTCTAGTTGTTTTTACCCTCTGGTCTTCAACATGGGTTTTAACTACAGGAGAAAATGAACCTTTAAATTGTTCCAAGAGAATTATTTCTCTAAGAGCTTCATATGTTGTATCAACCCTTAATGACCACATCCAACAGTCAAAATTACTTTGCTTTACCCTCTCAAATTCAATATAGGTCTGTCCAGGTTGTTTTGTTATATTCCAAAATATTCCAAAAGCCTGTATGTCTCAGGGACCAACTTGTTGTATGCACTAAGAATAGCCTTTTTCACTGCATCATACTCCACAGACACCTCTTCTGACAGCGATGCATACACCTCATGGGCTCTACCCACCAGCCTACTCTTTTGGTCACTTCATTTGCTTCGCCACCTTTTCAAATGAAATAAAGAATGTCTCTGAATCCCTTTCCTTAAACTTTGGGAGGGTTTGTACAAATTTTAACTCGGCTTTGATTTAGATGTGGTTGTTTCACCACCAGGACCTTGCTCAGCATCTGAGGCCTCTTTCTTAAGGTCTAGCCTTTTAAGCCAGTATTCCCTTTCTCGTTCCTTCTTTCTCTCCTCCATTGCTAACTTCCCTCCCTGGAGCTCATGTTCTCTTATCTTATCTCGCTCCCTTTCTCTTTCCTTTTCCTCTAGCCTTTTCAATTCCAATTCTCTTTCCTTTTATTTTTTTCTTTTTCTTTTGCTTCCAATTCAATTTTTTTTCATTTGCAACTGAATCTTAGCCAATTCAATTGACTCACCCCCTGGAGAACGTGGTATCCCTTCCACTTTCAAATTATTTCAACTGTGTCTGTTTTCCTCACCCCTATAGGTAATTGTAACTCCAAATTATCTGCCAACTCCATTAGTTTACCCTTGATTAATCTCTGTAAACCAGTCAGGGTTACTTCTCCCATCTGTAAAAAAAAGTCTTAGCAACCTTCAAAGCCATTTCGAATTCCAACCCATATAATATATCTCACAGCAACTCCAATTCTCATGTCCAGTACCTCAGTACCTCCACATACTCATTAAAAGGATTCACAGATCCCACCGAAACGATAACCCCAGACAAGTCCCCACTTTGTTATGATCCTAGCTAATGTTACTACTGGATAAGCCAAATCCCAGGGTGGAACCCGGCTTGGCGGATTCTAGCTTTTACTTTTTGTTTAGAAACATGGAGGGCGGCTACTGAACAGAGTCACAGGAGTCAGCTGATGAACTTTTCACAAAGAACAAAACATATATTAAACAACAAGATTAACTATATTACAATACTCCTCCTCCCACAACTATACCTTTACAAATATCTACAGATTCATAAGGATAACACAAGTTACAAAAGATATCTTATACTCTCATGTTCACAGTAAGTACACAGTCCATGTAAACCAATAGATGACCTGCGGTCAGGCACACCACACTCTGAGCCCAGTAACAGATGCCACCCCAAACAGATGCTACGGATGCCTTATCAACTCCCCGAGACGTTTGTCACCCTGTGAGCCAACCAGTCTCACTGAACTCCGCCTTTCACACGAGGGTTTCCAATCTGCACTCTCGAAGAACTCGCTTTGGAATCTTCTCCCAAATTTTGCTTTCTTTCGGACACCTTCCACAAGGGTCCATCCACCTCCAGGGTTTAGAACTCTCTCCTGGATCGCCATGTGCACTGAAACTTTGCCTTCCACGCACCCTCTCTCAAATGCTCAGCTGTACCAACAAAATGCCACTGCTTCACATGCCCATGGTAAAGAGTTACAGACCTTAGGGTGCCTCCTTGGTTCTTCTGGCTTCTCGCAAGCCTATTTTGCTTTAAGTCTGAGTCCTGCAGCTTTCTCCCTTTAAACTTCACTTAACAGGACCTTTTCCAGATTCCTGTTCATTAACTTTGACTTAACTTAAACGGCTTCTTGGGCCTTTCTTTTTTTCCCGTTAGGTTCTGCTCCCTGTAATTCCCTCTCCTGTGTCCTGCTTTTCCTGGCAGCTGAACTTCAGTTTGGGACTTGCTATTTGTCCCTCTCCTATGCTGCTTCTGCTGACAGCTGCTTTCAACCTTGGAGCACACTGACTAACTGAACTCAAACTGCTTTTGGTTTCTTTGTGTCTGTGTGGGACCTCTCTGCTTAGCAACAGGGGTCCAGGTAACCGCATAGATTTTTTCTACCTTAGTAGTCGTAAATCTCATTAAAATGCAGGCATTTTTTAAAATGAAGCTAAAACTCAAGTTCTCCCTTTCTGAACTTACAAAAACAGAAATACAAATCAACTTTAAACATTACAGCTAAAACTTGTTCCTAACACTCACAAATACAAATATAACTTAATTAAACTATCTCTAGTGCCCAACACTCAGCATCAACTTTCCAACAGTGCAGCACTCCCTCAGTACTGACCCTCCAACAGTGCAACACTTTTTTTAGCACTGACCCTCTACAGTGCAGCACTGCCTCAATACTAAGCCACCGACAGTGCAGTGCTCTGTCATCACTGACCCTCCAATAGTGCAGCGCCGCCTCAGAACTGACCCTCCGACCGTGCAACATTCGCTCAATACTGACCTTCCGACAGTGCGGCATTCCCTCAGTACTGACCCTTCAATAGTGCAGTGCTAACTACGTCCTGACCCTCCAACAGCTTGGTGCTCCCTCAGTCCTGATCAACAGGGCAGTGCTTCCTCAGTACTGACCCTCAGACAGTGCGGAACTCCCTCAGCGTTGACCGACAGTCAGTGCTCCCTCAGTGCTTTACTGCAGTGTCAGCCTTGATTTTTGTGCTGGGGTGGGACTTGGACCAATGATACCAACTGAACCACCAACGTTCAATACTGAAGATAATCCTGAGGAACTTAGAAAGTAGTGAAAAAAAAGGAAACACTTCATGTCCTTAAAATGCCCCAAAGTGCTTTACAGCCAATGAAGCACTTTTGATGTATTATAACTGTTGTAATGTAACAAACATGGCAGGCAGTTTTGTGCACAGCAAGCTCCCACAAAGAGCAATGAGATAAATGACCAGACAATCTGTTTTACTCATTAATGTGAAAGCAAAATACTGCAGAAGCTGGAAATCTGAAATAAAAACAAAAAAAGTTGCTGTAAAGACTCAGCAGGTCAGGCAGCACCTGTGGAGAGAGAAACAGAGTTAATGTTTCAGATCGATGACTTTTCATCAGAATAGTGTCATCCTGAAAGGTTAATTCTGTTTTTCTCTCTCCACAGTTGCTGCCAGACCTGCTGAGTATTTCCAGAAATTTCTGTTTTTATTTGTGTGTTTCAGTGATATTTATTGAGGGATAAATGTTAGCCTGGACATCAGGGAAAGTGTGTGGGATCCTTTATGTCTCTTTAAGAGGGCAGACCAGGCCTCAGTTAACATCTCAACCAAAGGATGACATGTCCAACAGGGCAGTGTTGCCTTGGTGCTGCACCAGGAGCGCAGGTCAGATTTTATGTTCAAGTGTTTGGAATGGGACATGAACCCACAACGTCTGAATCAGAGGCAAAAGTGCTACCAACGGCTGACCTATTGGGTTCAATCCCTTTTCTGGAGTATTGTGAAACTTCCAGCTTGCATTAAGTGGTTGGAGTTGTCCTGTTGGGGAGCTTGGACCTGTAACCTTGAGCTCACAGAATAGAGTCCTGTCTGATGCAGGGTCTTGATCAGTGATCCAGGGAAAGGGTCTTTCAAGGTTAATTGTGTAGTGAGGTATCCAATTACCTTTGCCCTGGATAAACATTGTAGGAAAGTTTAAGGGGTGCAAAAGAGAGAGCAGCAATCTGCATGTAGTTTAATGATGTTTGAAGTGTTCCATATACATCTATAGCTGCTTCAGTTGAAGTGTTTATAAAACTGGGTAACAAAGTGGTTGATAAAGGACGGAAGTTTGATTTGATTTTTGCACTTCTTAGTCAGTCACGGCAGTGGATGGTGACAGGCCAGTGAAGCAGCAGTGAGAGAGCTGGTTACAAGTTCACAGAATAATTGAGAGGCAGCCCAGACTGCAACTGTCACTTTAATTAACTCTTCACATCACCGATTCAGCAACGATTGTTTTTTATTCGAAATCTTTTAAGTGGGTTGTAACATCAGGACAATTTAATTCTGGGTTTTTAAAATTTGCTTTTTTCATTTGACCTTCAACTTTACTTGTTTCCTGTCTAAAGGGACATCAGCCCTCACCCACAGCCACTCAGCACAAGCTCCAACCTTATATTGTTTCCCAAGGTCTCACCTGTGGCTCAGTGCATAACACTCTAGCTCCTGAATGGAAGATTATGGTTTCAGCCCTACTTGCTTCTTTTTATTCATTCATGGGATATGAGTGTCGCCACCAAGGCCCATCAGCAGAATCATTATCAATATTTTTGATGAATTAGGCATGACGCTCAGCTCTTCCTCTGTTGCCTTTGCCTCAATCCCCACTTCTTTGACCAGGAGTCCTCCCCCCTGCTCAGCGGAACCTTTTACCCATCATCATTATTCTCCCTCAATCTGGATCTCTCCCACTGGGCTCTTTCCATCTCGGCATCCTTTCATCGAGAATTATAAGTATGACATTGAGCATCTCATTTTCTCTGCTTCCCTCACTTCCTCTAACCTGTCTTTTCCTGAACCTGCAGCACTCCCTCCTCTCAGGTCCAACCCTAACATCATCATCAAGACTGCTGAGAAGGTGGTGCTCTTGTTGGTTGGCATATTGACCTCAACCTAGCAGAGGCTGAATGCCAACTCTCTGACACCTGCCATCACCCTACCATCAAACATCAAACCATTGTTTCCAGGACTATAACTGATCTCATCACCTCTTGAATTCTTCCTTCCATAGCTTTTTGCCCCTTGGCCACCCTAACTTCGAACAGCCCATTTGTACCTCCTCCCCAAACTCCACAAACAGGACTGCCCATGTTTCAATGCCTTCCACCTTTTAGCCTATTTCGATTCCTTCCCCCCCACCCCACTCCCATTAGGGCTATCTGTCACTTGCTCGTCCTGCTTTCTACCTTTAATGTCACCATTAGCACATTTCTCAGCTAATATCAACACCCCTTTGTCCTTTTGTCTATGACACCTTTGGCAATCTCTCCTTTGCCTCCACCTATCACTGGCCCTCTATCCAGCTCTACCTGTCCCACCCCCCTCAACCAGCTTATGTTTCACCTCATTTTGATATCTCCTTAGTTCTGATGAAGAGTCATACGGACTCGAAACATTAACTGTCTTCCTCTCCGCAGAAGCTGTCAGACATGCTGAGTTTTTCCAGCTATTTTTGTTTTTGTTGCTGCCAGTGTTTCAGTCTGTTTCTGCCCCACTGAAATGATGTCTTCTTATCTTAACTCTTATTTTTAGTCACATCCAGTCTTTTTCCTTGACTCTTCCAATGTTTTCTATCACTTTTTAAGTTTCAATATCCTGGCCCTAACCAACTCCTTTGCACTGTATCCTGTCTCTCTACTTCTTCAATCCCCTCCAGGACGATCTGAGAGCTCTGTGCTTCTTCCTTAAACAGAAGTCCCACCATCCTCCTCCACCTAGCTTAACTTGCTTTTGTCACTGAATAACTTCTGCTTTAACTCTACTCACTTCCTCCAAATAAAAGGTGTTGCCATGGGTACCCATGTGGATCCTAGCTATGTCTTCCTTTTTGTGGGAGATGTGGAACGTTTCTTGTTCCAATCCTACTTGGGGACCCTCCCTTATTCCTTTTTCTGGTACGTTGTTGACTCTTTCGGTCCTGTGTCCTGCTCTCGCAAGAAGCTTCATTCACTTTGTTTCCAATTTCCTGCCTTCTGTTACCTTCGCATGGTTCATCTCCAATCCCTCTCCTTCTTTACTTCTCTGATTCTATATCTGGAGATAAGATATTAACCAATATTCTCTGTAAGCCCAATGACTCCCACAGATACCTCACCTATACTTCCTCACACCCCGCTCCTTGCAGAGACTGATAACTTTTAAAAGACAGGAATCCCAACTACACCAACAGAAGGAAAACTGTTGGACAAGATTTCACATTTTAAAACTTTTACTGTAACAAACCAAATAAAATCAATACAATTTAAACAACAACTAACTTTCAAAGCATATCTCAAAAAAAGAGGTAAATATCACTTTAAATAGTCAACACAACAAAGATACACCTCACGTTGTTCGATGCTTTTGCAATACATCCCACACAAATGTGGCACCACATGCAATCTCACAGTCATTCTAACATGGCTCAATTTTGTAGGATCTCTCACTTTCCACCCAATTATTTTGGCTCTTAAACCTTATTCACCAATGGCTATATTCCACCTGAAGTCCCTGGACACAGTTACCACCAACAAGGCACACATCTGCAAACTTTCTTTCACTTCGGCCACAACAGCCATACAAACATAAGAAACATGCCAACATACAGAATAAGAGCAGAAGTAAGCCATTCAACCCCTCTGCTCCTCCATTCAATCAGATCATGGCTGATCTGTTTGTGTTTCGAGTTCCATATTCCCATCTATCCCCGATAACCTTTGATTCCTTGCCTAGCAAGAATCTATCTACTTCTGCCTTTAAAATATTCAGTGACCCCGCTTCTACCACCTTCTAAGGCAGAGAGTTTCAAAGTCGCACAACCCTCTGAGAGAAAAAAATTCTCCTCATCTGTGTCCTATAAGGGCCACCCCTGATTTTCAAACACTACAAAACACTGCCTCCTAGTTCTGGACTCACTCACAAGAGGAAACATCCTTTTCATGACCACCTTGTCAAGACCATTCAGGATTTTATATACACCCTCATGGCACAAATCTTCAGAGACTCCCTTCTCCAATCCCTTTAAATGGTCTGGTGGGTGCTGGCAGCACTGAAACAGCAGCAATTTTCTTGTCCAATCCACAATCCCTTGCCCTTCTGCTCTTCTCTCTTTCCAACTGCATAACATGCATAGAAACACAGTCTCTGCTGTATTCTCAGAGACCTGCTTCAACACCAGGATCTGTTCAAAAACTGCCAAACAGAAAACTGTTCCATTTGGACAGAACCTTGCTTGTTTTCTCCCACCTGAAATCTCAGCATTCTGAACAGCCTGCCCCAAAGACAGGGCTGAAAAATCACAACTATTGCAATTAGCTTTCTATTGATCTATTTACTCTGGCCTTGTTTGGGTTGATGTGACCCCTGCCTGTCATGTTTTGTGTTATTGTGACCATGGCCCAGTTTGTGTTTATGTAGTGACTCCCGCCGATCCTGTTTGTGTTTATGTGGCCAACCCCCCCCCACCCAACCTGCCAATCCAATTTGTATTATTGTGATCCTGGCCCCATTTATGTTAATGTCCACCCAGAACTATTTTTGCTAATGTGACTCTGGCCCTGTTTGTGTTAATATTCACCCGGTCCTGTTGGAGTTAATGACACCAAGTCCTGTTTTCTGATTGCAGGTCAGGACGCAAAGTAACAGAAGAGATCGAGGAGTAAGTTTTCCAACTGATTGTGTTGGATTATTGTCTGTTCTCAATATCCATCTCCTGAGTTGGGAACAGGTTGAGATCCATCACTCACATTGGGCTGCAGACTGCAGTCACTGAGAACAGCTGGACTTGCATCTCCTGTGTTAATCATCCCTCTCACACACAAGGTTCCAGAAGGAGGCGCCATCACTTGCACACACTCACCATCATCCACACACACTGTCTGTCTCACTCTCATTCCCTGTCTCTCTCTCCTCTCTCTGCCTGCCTGTGTCTCTCTCTCTCTCTTTCTCAATTCTCTGTCTTTTTGAATCCTTCTCTGTCTCTGCTTCTCTTTCTGTCTGTCTCTCACTCTGTCTCTCTCTTCTCACTCTCTGTCTTTCCATCTATCTCATTCTCTGTCATTCTCTGCCTCTCTCACTCTCTGTCCTAGCTGCCTAGCCCTCTCTTTCTCTCTGCTTCTCTTGCTCTCTCACTGTCACTATCCTCCTGTCTATTTTCTGTCTGTGTGAGCGTCTCTCTGTCTCTGTAATTCTCTCTCTGTGTCTCTGTCTCTGTCTCTCTCTCTCTGTCTCTCTTTCTCTCTCACTTTCAGTGCCAGCCATAGTTCAATGGGTAACACACTTGCCTCTGAATTGGAAGGTCATGGATTCAAGTTCCACTCCTTAACTTGAGCACAGATATCACCACTGACCCTCCTGTACAGTACTGAGGGAATGCCATCTTTCAAATGAGACTTAAGCCAAAGGCTCAACCTGTCCCCTCAGGTAGATGTAAAAGATCCCAAGGCAGAAGAAGAAGAGCAGGGCTGTTCTCTCTGACGCCTTGGCTAATATTCCTTCTCTCTTGGCCGCCCCTTACTCCCCCCTGCACCACCCTTACTTGCCTGCGCCCTTCCTTTCCTCCCCCCACCCCTCCTACCCCTGTTCCTCAGGCCCCGCCCCTCCTCGCACCCCCCCACCCCCTTCTAGCTGATCCATGTTCAGCACAAACAGACTCCACTCTGTAAAAACACCCACAATAGGTCACAGTGCGAGGGTGACTGATGGAGTCAGTGTGAGAGTGGATGACATGATCTCAGTGCAAGAGAGACCAACATTGAATCAACTGATTGGGCATCAGTGAGATAGTGACCAACAGGATCTCAAATGCTAGAGTGACCGAGGGGGAGGCGGTGCGAGAGTGACCGAGAGGGAGGCGGTGCGAGAGTGACCGAGAGGGAGGCGGTGCGAGAGTGACCGAGAGGGAGGCGGTGCGAGAGTGACCGAGAGGGAGGCGGTGCGAGAGTGACAGTGCATAAGTGTGAGACTAACTGACGGGGCGTAACTGTGAGTGTGACTGGCAGGGAGTGGGTTTGTGGGTGTTAGAGTGACTGGCAAGGTCTTGGTGTGAGGATGACTGACAGGGAATCATTGCGGGAATGATGGACAGGAAGTCAGGATGAGAGTGACTGCGAGCGAATCATTACGAGAGTGACCGATGGGTTTGAGTGGTCAGTTAGGCTGCTGCTGTTTGAAGGGATTAATTTCTGTCAAGTGCAGTTGTGTTGAAAGGCAGCCTGGACACAGGTGCCTGTGCCTGTATGATTCTAATCTCACTCTGCCTCTTCACTCTCTATCCCCACCCCAGCAGCCGGCTCAGACCCAGGAGCCCTGAGGATTCAGATGATGGCGGAGGTGAGCTTTTCGATGTGATGTTCACCAGGGGTTCGGTTGCCCTTATTAAACATAGCAGAGCAATCTGGCAAAGCTGATAGTGCCAGAGTTAGATATAATTGTTCAATTTTCTCTCTGTATCAACAGGGGAAAATAAGTTGCAAGCAGCTGAATACATCCTCCAAATAACACATTACAATCGAGAGCACGTCATTTCCACACTTTAATTTGCTGCGTATTTACTGATAAGGCACTGCTATATATCAATCAATATGTTGTGAAATGGAATTTTCTTCTCTGTTTTGAGCTGCCGGTACTGTGTTGCCTCGTTCCATTTGATAGATGTTGGGGGGTGTGGGGGAGGGGCTGGTACTACAATCAAGGAAGGAATCGAAGAGAGCTTTTCATAAAGTGGGTCGGAATGAGATTTAAATTTGTGACCTGATGCAAATTGGCTGGCATCTAACACAAGGCATCTGTCTTCGGAGCGAGCGATGACACTTGTGTCAAGTGTGGGGCTGAAGTGCTAAATTCGAGTGATGAAGAGATTTGATGAGATCAAGCGATGGATACAGGCAGACATGGAGCTGGAGAATCTGGGGCTTCCTTACATTGGGGAACTCAGATTCTGAGGCGCAGGAGCTGAAGTTGCATTGAAGTTGATTGTACCTGAGGCGCAGCACCTGCTATCACCCTGAACCCATGATCACAGCCACAATACACTGGTGACATCATCATCGATTATCTTTGCTTCAAATGGCAATCCTTTATCTTACGTTGAGTTCCTGTAGATTGTGGGGTTAGGAGCTTTACACTGTATCTCACGTGCTGTACCTGCCCTGAGAGTGTTTGATGAGGACAGTGTAGAGGAAGCTTTACTCTGTATCTAACCCTGTGCTGTACCTGTCCTGGAAGTGTTTGATGTGGACAGTGTAGAGGGAGCTTTACTCTGTATCTAACCCCGTGCTGTACCTGTTCTGGGAGTGTTTGATGGGGATGGTGTAGAGGGAGCTTTACTCTGTATCTAACCCCGTGCTGTACC
>NC_054486.1:112551443-112636412 GCF_017639515.1 Carcharodon carcharias
TTGATGATTGTATAATGTTCAGCACCATTTGCAACTCCTCAGACACTGAAGCAGTCCATGTTCAAATGCAGCAAGACCTGGACAATATCCAGGCTTGGGGTGACAAGTGGCAAGTAACACACATGCCACACAAGTGCCAGGCAATTACATTCTCCAACAAGGGAGAAACTAAGAATAGCCCCTTGACATTCAATGGCATTACCATCACTGAATCCCCCGTTTCAATATCCTGCGGGTTACCATTGACCAGAAACTAAACTTGACCAGCCATATAAATACTGTGGCTACAAGAGCAGGTCAGAGGCTGGGAATCCTGCAGTGAGTAACTCACCTCCTGACTCCCCATAGCCTGTCCACCATCTACAAGGAGCAAGTCAGGAGTGGGATGGAATACTCCCCACTTGTCTGGATGAGTGCAACTCCCAAAACACTCAAGAAGCTTGACACCATCCATTGATTGGCACCACATCCACAAACATTCACTCCCACCACCACCATCGCACAGTAGCAGCAGTGTGTACCATCTATAAGATGCACTGCAGAATTCACCAAGTCTCCTTAAACAACCTTCCAAATCCACGACCACTACCATCTAGAAGGACAAGGGCAGCAGACACATGGGAACACCACCACCTGGAAGTTCCCCTCCAAGTTACTCACCATCCTGACTTGGAAATATATCGCCGTTCTTTCACTGTCACTGGTTCAAAACCCTGGAACTCCCTAACAGCACTGTGGGTGTACCTACACCACATGGACTGCAGCGGTTCAAGAAGGCAGCTCAGCACCACCTTCTCAAGGGCTGTTAGGGATGGGAAATAAATCCTGTCCCAACCAGTGACACCGTTATCCCATGAACGAGTAAAAATAAAACATATGCCTTCACAAACAGTTCCTCACATTCACATCCTCACACTCAGTTCCTCATACTCAGTGTCATGGGTGCGCTGCACTAATGGAGGGTCAGTGCTGACAGAGCGCTGTATTGTCACAGATGCAGTAATGAGGGAGCACTGCATTGCTGCAGGGTCGGTACTGAGTGAATATTGCACATTCACATGGGCAGTATCGGGGGAGTGCTGCACTGTTAGACGGTCACTACTAAGGGAGAGCTGCGCTGTCAGAGAGTCAGTACTCACGCTCAACCTTCACCTACTCCGTGACATTCCAACCCTGCAACAATGTGGCACTTTCTCAGTACTGACCCTGCAACAATGCAGTGCTCCCTCATTACTGCCTCTGTGAAAGTACAGCACTCTGTCAGCACTGACCCTCCATTAGTGCAGCGCACCCATGACACTGATGCTCTGATAGTGCGGCCCTCTCTCAGCACTGACCCTCCGACAGTGCAGCACTCCCTCAGTGCTGACCCTCCGACAGTGCAGCACTCCTTCAGTACTGACCCTCTGACAGTGCAGCGCTCCCTCAGTACTGACCCTCCAACAGTGCAGCACTCCCTCAGTACTGACCCTCCGACAGTGCAGCACACCCTCAGTACTGACCCTCCGACAGTGCAGTGCTCCCTCAGTACTGACCCTCTGACAGTGCAGCTCTCCCTCAGTACTGACCCTCTGACAGTGCAGCTCTCCCTCAGTACTGACCCTCTGACAGTGCAGCTCTCCCTCAGTACTGACCCTCTGACAGTGCAGCGCTTCCTCAGTACTGACCCTCCGACAGTGCAGCACTCCCTCAGTACTGACCCTCCGACAGTGCGGCGCTCCCTCAGTACTGACCCTCCGACAGTGCAGCACTCCCTCAGTACTGACCCTCCGACAGTGCAGCACTCCCTCAGTACTGACCCTCCGACAGTGCAGCACTCCCTCAGTACTGACCCTCCGACAGTGCAGCACACCCTCAGTACTGACCCTCCGACAGTGCAGCACTCCCTCAGTACTGACCCTCTGACAGTGCAGCTCTCCCTCAGTACTGACCCTCTGACAGTGCAGCTCTCCCTCAGTACTGACCCTCTGACAGTGCAGCTCTCCCTCAGTACTGACCCTCCGACAGTGCAGCACTCCCTCAGTACTGACCCTCTGACAGTGCAGCGCTTCCTCAGTACTGACCCTCCGACAGTGCAGCACTCCCTCAGTACTGACCCTCTGACAGTGCGGCGCTCCCTCAGTACTGACCCTCTGACAGTGCGGCGCTCCCTCAGTACTGACACTCTGACCATCACTCTGCTTACGAAATGACGGAACATGCTGCCAACTGAGTCAAAAGTTGTGTGTTTGTGGTTCTCTCCTAAACCTGTCAGTTGGATACTGGGGGCTTGTAATTGGCATCAGTGTCACAGTGTGATGAATAGAAAATGCAGCCTGAATGAGGTCTGGGACTGCTGAGAAGGTGGGAGAGAGAGAGAGTGAACACCCAAGTGTTGTACAGGTCAGTGTGTGTGTACGTGTAAGCACATGCCCAAATACACACGTGTAAAATGTACATTTTCCATGAAGATAGGAATGAGGTAGCCAATGTTGAATAGCCATGCAACATGCTGTCTCTCATTTCTCATATAAGCTTTGGGCTATGGGAGAATGGATGAGTGTGAACTCACTGCCTGTGTCACTCACCCTGCCGTTCAGCCCCATGTGGAGCACTTACTGGTTGTGTATTCTAACCCTGCTCCAGATATTCCTGTTATCCCGGACTTGGAGGAAGTGCAGGAGGAGGATCTTGCCATGCAGGTGGCAGCCCCCCCCAGGTAAGCACTGGTTCAAAGGTGAGGTTGGTTCATGGTGGGGATGGGGGCCAGTGTGGGTGGGGGTGGGTTCAGGGTGTGGGTGGGGGTCAGTGTGGCTGGGGATGGGGGTGAGTGTGGGTGGGGGTTGGGGATCAGTGTGGGTGGGGGTTGGGGATCAGTGTGGGTGGGGGTTGTGGGTCAGTGTGGCTGGGGCTTGGGGGTCAGTATGGGTGGGGATGAGTGCCAGTGTGGGTGGTGATGGGTGTCAGTGGGGGTGGGGATGGGGGTCAGTGTGGTGGGGGTTGGGGTAAGTGTGGGTGATGATGGGGATCAGTGGGGGTTGGGGGTCAGTGTGAGCAGGGTTGGGGGTCAGTGTGGGCGCGGTTGGTTCTGGGTGAGGATGGGGGTCAGTGTTGGTGGGGGTTGGGGATCAGTGTGTTGGGGTGTTGGTTCTGGGTGAGGATGGGGGCATGCTGGGTTGGGCAATCAGTGTGAATGGGGAAAAAGGAATGCTGAACTTTGGGATTAGAGTTCGGGGTCACTAATCCGCCAATATTGTCCCAGGTTCTCCTTGACACTGCTGTGAGCACACTGAGAAAAATCATACCATACAGAGGGATCTAGGTGTCCTGGTACATGAATCACAAAAAGTTAATATGCAGGTACACCAAGTGACTAGGAAGGCAAATGCAATATTGGCATTTATTGCAAGGGGGATAGAATATAAAAGTAGGGATGTTTTGCTACAAAAGGACATGGCATTGATGTGACCATATCTGGGGTAGTGTGTGCAATTTTGGTCTTATTTAAGAAAGGATATAAGTACATTGGAAGCAGTTCAGAGAAGTTTCACTTGACTGATTCCTGAGATAGGGGAATTATGCTATGAGTAAAGGTTGGCTAGGCTGGGCCTTTATCCATTGGAAGAACTAGAGGTGGTCTTATTGAAACATATAAGATCCTGAGGGGACTTGACAGGGTGGATGCTAAAAAGATGTTTCCCCTTGTGGGAGAGACTAGAACTCGGGGACACAGATTAAAAAAGAGGGAGTCTTCCTTTTAAGACAGAGATGAGGAGAATTTTTCTCTCTGAGTGAGTTGGTCTGTGGAATTCTCTTCCTCAGGGAGCAGTGAAGGCAGGGTCATTGAATATTTTTAAGGCTGAGTTAGATAGATTCTTGATTGACAAGGAAGTCAAAGGGGATTGGGAGTCAGGCAGGAAAGTACAGTTGAGGCCACAATCAGATCAGCCATGATCTTATTGAATAGCGGAGCAGGCTCAAGGGGCCGAATGGCCTACTCCTGTTCCTAATACATATGTCAGGAAGAAATTTGGGGTTTTTTATTCTTTTATTTCTTAGTTATAAAAATACTGGAGCTAGGAGCATATGGCTCATATATCATCCAATCAAATAACAGAATTTATAAACTTTTTGATTGGCTGGGGAAGGGGAATATTGAGACAATGGACATGTTGCAATGGTCAGTGGAAGGAGTGTGGGGATGGGACAGGTGGAGCTGGAGGTCACGTGATTAAACTTTCAGGAATTGACATTAAGGCAGAAGAGGGGTTGGAGTGAGAGCTTGGGGTGGAATTAGGTAATTTGGGATGGATTGGGATTGAAATGTGGAGATGGGATGTCATGCGGTGAGGTTGGAATGTGAGGCTGGGGTGGGATTGGAGTGAGGGAGCTGGGTTGGAATGGGATTGGGATAATAGACTGTGATTGATGAGCGATGGAGGAAGTGTTTGCATTCTAATGAATGTTACCTAAAAACTAGCTAGAAACCTCCCACCATCACTCCAGCCAACCCCACTCAATATTGAAAACTGCACCAACTTCAGACAGCACGTCACTCACAGAGCTTGACAGGACATGCTAAAAAGGGGAGTAGTAACTTAAAATAACTATATACAGCAAATAAGCTTAAATCCCATCTCCTTTTCTCAGCATTCAGGTAAACCGAGTGATGACATATCGAGATCTGGACAATGACTTAATGAAGTATGGAGCTTTCCAGACCCTGGTGAGTGTCAGTGCTACCAGAGTATGGCGGTGGGCGGGGGGGAGGGGATGGTGTAGTTCAGGCAGAGACTATTCCAACTTTCTCCTGATTGTCCTCTCATCTTGCACCCTACATCTGCTTGAGCTCACCCAAAACTCTGCTGCCCGTATCCTGACTCACAGCAAGTCCTGTTCACCCATCATCCGTTTTTAAAATTTATTAACAGGATGTGAGTGCCACTGGCAATTCCAGCATTTATTGCCCATCCCTATTTGCCCTTGAGAAGGTGGTGGTGAGCTGCCTTCTTGAATTGCTGCACTCCATGTGGCCTAGATACACCCACAGTGCTGTTAGGGAGGGAGTTCTAGGATTTTGACCCAGCATGAAGAAATAGTGATATATTTCCAAGTCAGGATGGTGTGTGGCTGAAGGGGAACTTGCAGAAGGTGGTGTTCCCCTGTGTCAAACACCCTTGTGCATCTCAGTGGCTCAGTGATCTACATTGAGCATTGCTGGATTGGGAACCAATTTTATCTTAGCTGTTATGAACAATGTATAATTTTTAAGTTGAATATATATTTGTGTGATGAGAAAGGTAAAATGGCCATTTGTATGTATGCATTTTTAATGAGGTTTTACAACTCCTGAAGGTAAAGAGATGGGTTAAAAGTTTAGTGATTGTGGGCAGGAAAACACAAAGTAGAAAAAACTTTACTGTTGCCCACAGAGGTCCAGAGATACAGACACGGAGATAAGACAAGAGAGAGAGTTCAGTGTGTGCCAGAGAGTGAAGACAAGGATTTTCACCTGTCTGAGAAGAAAGCCTTACAAGGCTATTGGGGCAGTAGTTGACTGAATAGTCAATTGTAGAACTCAGTAAAATGATCAGTTTAGCAGGAGTGCTACAGGAAGACTGAGTATAGAATGCAGTTTTGGGTGTCTCGGGGAGAGATACAGGTTGGGTGAGAAGCGTCAAGTGAATGCTTGGGAATTCACTGGAAGGAAACAGTTTGCAACTGTGTCATTCCCGAGCGAGAAGCCTTTGTGTGTCAAGTGAGTGGTAACTCTTAACTGATTTGTGTGTCTGTAAAGATATTGCTGGGGTAAAGGAATAGCATGAATTTGAATCGTCATCTGTTTGTATTGAGATCTTTCCAACCTTTTTGCCTGGTGTAATATGGTTCACTTTCCTTGCTTAATAAATGTTTTATTCTCTGTGTTAAAAGTTCATCACATTCCGTGAATTTGTTTAGTAACTTGCCTCCATGGTTTCTAATAAGACATTAGGACCTATCAAGCCAAGTTTCACTCTGGGATCTTACTTGTCTAGTGTTAACATCAATTGGGCTGGTAACAAATCCCTGTTTGCAAAACCCTCCATGGCCTAGCCCCTCCCTATCTCCTCCAGCTAGACGTTCCTCTGAGATCGCTGTGCTCTAAATACAGCCTCTTGAGCTTCACCAAATTAATTGCTCCACCATTGCTGGCCGTGCCTTCAGCTGCCTGGGCCTAAGCTCTGGAATTCATTATCTAAACATTGCCTCCTGTCTACTTGTCTTGATGCTCCTTAAATCTTACCTCTTTGACCAAGCTTTAGGCCATGTAATATTTTCTCATCTGGCTCAGTGTTAAATTTTGTTTGAAAATGCTCCTGTGGAGCACCTTGGAACATTTGAGTATGTTAATGTGCAATTAGTTGTTCTAATTCACTGTCCCAACTCTACTGCCTTTGCTGAGTGTGTGGAACTTATCTGATTATATATGTGTTTCTAACAGGATGGAGATATTGATCTGAAACTGCTGAGTCGTGTGTTATCGGCGGAGCAGGAGGTCAGAGAGGTGAGATTGAGGACACACTAAACATTAACAGCGAAAATGAGAGCTGAAGCAGAGAGCGTGCATTAGGGTGTAAGGTGAGATCAGGGCATGGGCAGGAGAGAGAACATCACCTTCCGACTGACCAAAAGAGATGGACAGCGGTTTAACAACATGACCACTGGTATCAGTTCAGAGAGTGGGAAGCGACTGGAAAATAATCCCCGGATTCCTTTGGGGGAATCGTAATGCCCTCAAGATACTGACTCTCACTGGGATGTGGATCACAGTGTGAATCTGGTTTTCTGTATCTAACCCCGTGCTGTACCTGTCCTGGGAGTGTTTGGTG
This sequence comes from Carcharodon carcharias, assembly GCF_017639515.1. NCBI lineage: Eukaryota > Metazoa > Chordata > Chondrichthyes > Lamniformes > Lamnidae > Carcharodon > Carcharodon carcharias. The sequence goes on from NC_054486.1 coordinate 112,558,292, forward strand.
GGGACAGTGTAGAGGGAGCTTTACTCTGTATCTAACCCCGTGCTGTACCTGTCCTGGGAGTTTGGGCTGACAGTGGGATTAGATTGATTGGTTTGATCAGCAGATAATTCACTGCTGAAGAGGAGGCTCTGAGTATCCCTACAATATTGATTTTTGTCCCTTCCTGTTTTGCATTTGAGCAGGAGGATGAATGCTGGAGTTGGGATCATCTGTTCACTGAAGTGTCCTCAGAGCTACTGACTGAATCTGAGGATGGTGCTGGGCAGGATGAGGAGGAAGCCAAGGTGTTGTCTGCACCAGCCTGATTGAAACAGGAATCTTGCTTTTGGTTTATCAACCTATTGTTGCAGTTTTTGCTTGATCTGATATTTGCCTTGGATATTAATGTTAAAATGCCAGAGCTTGAAAAGTAGAAAGTGTTTTTATACCTGTTATATTTCCATGTTTGTCTTTATTAGCTGGGTGGCGATGAGTGGTGAACTGGCTGTGTGCGTGTGTATATGGAGCTGTTACACTCACCAAATGCTAACGTGCAGTATCAGGTTCGCACCAAGCCCTGGCTCAAAATGCCAGCCCTAAACACACACACACACACACACACACACACACACACACACACACACACACACTCCCACACTCCCACTCACTCCCTCTTACACACACTGAAACTCATACTCCCTCTTACACACACTCCCTCTTACACACACTCAAACTCATACTCCCTCTTACACACACTCCCTCTTACACACACTCCCTCTTACACACACTCCCTCTTACACACACTCCCTCTTACACACACTCCCTCTTACACACACTCCCTCTTACACACACTCCCTCTTACACACACTCCCTCTTACACACACTCCCTCTTACACACACTCCCTCTTACACACACTCCCTCTTACACACACTCCCTCTTACACACACTCCCTCTTACACTCAAACTCTCTCACACTCGCTCAAACTCTCTCACACTCGCTCAAACTCTCTCACACTCACTCAAACTCTCACTCACTCAAACTCTCACACAAATTCTCTCACACACACTCTCTCTTACACACTCAAACTCACACACAAACACAGTCTCACACTCCCATACACACAAACTCACACACACACAGCCTCACACTCCCTCTTATACACACACACAAACTCTCTCTCTCCCTCACACCCGCACGTGCACACATACACACACACACACAGTCACAAACTATGTCACACTGTCACTCTTGCACACGTTCTGACACATTCACACAGTTACATTCACTCTACATGTACACCGGTCACACACACTCATTTTTGCACTCTCTCACATATACATGTACACACATGGTCGCACACGCTCATTCTCACATTCTCTCACATGCACACAGCACACTCCTTCACTTTCACATATGTTGAAAATTGTCCAGGCGTGTCCTGTCCACAAAAAACAAGAAAAATCCAGCCTGGCCAGCCTATCCTTGATCAGCAGCAAAGTGATGGAAGGTGTCGTCGACACTGCTGTCATGCAGCACTTACACAACAATAACCTGCTCACTCATGCTCAGTTTGGGTTTTGCCAGGATCACTTGAAATCACTTCTCATTACAGCTTTGATCCAAACATGGACAAAAGAGCTGAACTCCAGAGGTGAGGTGAGAGTGACTGCCCCTGACATCAAGGCCGCATTTGACCGAGTGTGACATCGAGGAGCCCGAGCAAAACTGGAGTCAGTGGGAATCAGGGGGGAAACTCTCTGCTGGTTGGAGTCATACCTAGCACAAAGGAAGATGTGGATGTTGGAGGTCAGTCATCTCAGCTCCAGGACATCATTGCAGGAGTTCCTGAGTAGTACGCGCGGCCCAACCATCTTCAGCTGCTTCATCAATGACCTTCCTCCCATCATAAGGTCAGAAGTGGGGATGTTCGCTGATGATCGCACAATGTTCGGTATCATTCACAAATCTCAGATAATGAACGTAAAAAGAACATTAAAAAAAGGTCTCAAAAGAGGGCAGGACTTTGTACTAAATATTCCTGATTATATAGTGTTCAAAAAAGAAAGGGAAGAAAGGAAAGGAGGAGGGGTTAAAGAGAATATTACAGTGCTAGAGAGAGAGGATGTGTAGAAGGGTCAAGGACAGAATCTATTTGACTAAAGCTAAGAAATAGTGGAGGTACCATCTCACTCCTGGGTGTAGTCTATAGACCATCATCTAGTGGAAAAGATAGCGAACAAATTTGCTACAAAATTAGAGATGGACAAAGCTTCCACTGTATCTCTTGTCACCGCACTGGAATAGGAAGTTGGTGCTGCTGATGTCATGGCTGTGCCCCTGGAACAGGAAGTCACCACCCAGTCCTTCTGTAGGCGCGTGCACAGTGCTGCTGATGACATCATTGCATGTCCATTCTCCTTTGAACGCTCGCCACTACTTGCTCACCACCCGCTTGCTGACCCGCCCCCTCACTGACCCACTGCTCGCTGACGCACCCCCTTGCTGACCCGCCCCCTTGCTGACCCACTGCTGTTTGACCTGCCCCCTTGCTGACCCACTGCTCTCTGACCTGCCCCCTTGCTGACCCGCCCCCTTGCTGACCTGCCCCCTTGCTGACCCGCCCCCTTGTTGACCTGCCCCTCGCTGACCCACTGCTCTCTGACCCGCCCCCCCCTTGCTGACTCGCCCCCTTGCTGACCCACTGCTCACTGACCCGCCCCCTTGCTGACCCACTGCTCGCTGACCCACTGCTCGCTGACCCGCCCCCCCCCCCCTCACTGACCCGCCCCCTCGCTGACTCACTTGCCGCTTTGCTCATTGCCCCCCCCTGCTGACTTGATGGTCTACACTCCAGAGCATTGGAAGAGGTGGCTGGAGAGATAGTGGATACATTGGTGACCATCTTCCTAAATTCTATAGAATCTGGAACAGTTCCTGCAGATTGGAAGGTAGCAAATGTAACCCCGCTGTTTAAGAAAGGAGGGAGAGAGAAAGTGGGGAACGACAGACCTGTTAGCCTGACATCAGTACTAGGGAAAAAGCTAGAATCTATTATAAAAGATGTGATAAATGGACACTTAAAAAATAATGGTAGAATTAGGCAGAGTTAACAAGGCTTTATAAAAGGGAAATCATGTTTAACAAAGCTATTGGATTTTTCTGGAGATGCAACTAGCAGAATAGATGAGGAGGAACCATCGGTGTATTTGGATTTTCAGACTGCTTTCGATAAGGCCCCACACAGGAGGTTAGTAAATAAAATTAGAGTACATGGGATTGGGGGTAATGTACAGGCATGGATTGAGGATTAGTTAATGGACAGAAAACAGAGTAGGAATAACCTGGTCATTCTCAGGTTGGCGGACTGTGACTAGTGGGGCATCACCAGGAGCAGTGCTTGGGCCCAGCTATCCGTAACGGGGGAGGTGAGGCCATAGTGTATTTGTCGCTGGACTAGTAATCCAAAGACCCAGGGTAATGCTGTAGGGACTGGAATTAAAAGCCTAACAATGACCATGAAACCACTGCCAACTGTTGTAAAAACCCTTCTGGTTCACTACAGTCCTTGAGGGAAGGAAATCCGCTGTCCTTACCTGGTTTGGCCTACATGTGACTCCAGACCCACAACGATGTGGTTGACTCATTTAAGAGCATTTAAGCCCTCTGAAATGGCCTAGCAAGCCACTCAGTTGTATCAAACTGCTCCACACTTGTCAAAAAAAGGAATGAAACCGGACGGACCACCCGGCATCGACCTAGACACTGGAACTGACAACGGCAAATCAGCCCTGTCAGCCCTGCAAAGTCCTTCTAACTAACATCTGGGGACTCATGCCAAAATTGGGAGAGCTGTCTTACAGAATCATATCTTACAGATAATGTCCCAGACACCACCATCATTATCCCTGGGTATGTCCAGGACAGACCCAGCAGAGCTGGTGGCACAGTGGTACACAGTCGGGAGGGAGTTGCCCTGGGAGCCCTCAACATTGGCTCTGGATCCCATGAAGTCGCATGAAACTTCAGATCAAACATGGGCAAGGAAACCTCCTGCTGATTACCGCCCTCCCTCAGCTGATGAATCAGTGCTCCTACATGTTGAGCACCACTTGGAGGAAGCACTGAGGATGGGCAAGGACGCAGAATGTACTCTGGGTGGGAATTCAATGTTCATCACCAAGAGTGGCTCAGTAGCAGCACTATAGACCGCGTTGGCTGAGTCCTAAAAGACATAACTGCTAGACTGGGCCTGCAGCAGATGGTGAGAGAACCAACAAGAGGGAAAAACATACTTGACCTCATCCTCACCGACCTGCCTGCCATAGGTGCTTCGGTCCATGATAGTATCGGCAGGAGTGACCACTGCGCAGTCGTTGTGGAGATGAAGCCCCAACTTCACATTGAGGATACCCTCCATCATGTTTGTCTCTACCACTGTGCTAAATGGGATAGATTTCAAACAGATCTAGCAACTCAATACTGGGCATCCATGAGACGCTGTGGGCCATCAGCAGCAGCAGAATTGTACTCGAACACAATCTGTAACCTCATGGCCTGGCATATCCCCCACTCTACCATTACCATCAAGCCAGGGGATCAACTCTGGTTCAATGAAGAGTGCAGGAGAGCATGCCAGGTGCAAGTACAAATGAGATGTCAACCTGGTGAAGCTACAACACGGGACTACTTCCATGCCAAACAGCATAAGCAGCAAGTGATAGAATTAAGCGAACCCACGACCAATGGATCAGATCTAAGCTCTGCAGTCCTGCCACATCCAGTTGTGAATGGTGGTGGACAATTAAACAACTCACTGGAGGAGGAGGCTCCACAAATATCCCCATCCTCAATGATGGAGGAGCCCAGCACATCAGTGCAAAAGATAAGGCTGAAGCATTTGCCACGATCTTCAGCTAGAAGTGCCGAGTGGATGACCCATTCTGGCCTCCTCCAGAGGTCCCCAGCATCACAGGTGCCAGTTTTCAGCCAATTCAATTCACTCCATGTATATCAAGAAACGGCTGAAGGTACTGGATAGTGCAAAGGCTATGAGCCCTGACAATATCCTGGCAATAGTACTTGAAGACTTGTGGTCCAGAACTTGCCGCATTCTCAGCCAGGCTGTTCCACTACAGCAACGACACAGGCATCTACCCGGCTATGTGGAAAATTGCCCAAGTACGTCCTATCCACAAAAAGCAGGACAAATCCAACCTGGCCAATTCCCGCCCCATCAGTCTACTCTCCATCATCAGTAAAGTGATGAAAGGAGTCATCAACAGTGCTATCAAGCAGCACTTACTCAGCAATAACCTGATCACAGGCACTCAGTTTGTGTTCCGCCAGAGCCGCTCAGCTCACTACATCAAGGCCACATTTGACTGAGTGTGGTATCAAGGAGCCCTAGCAAAATTGGAATCAATGGGAATCAAGTGGAAAACTCTCCACTGGTTTGAGTCATACCTAGCACAAAGGAAGATGATTGTGGTTGTTGGGGGTCAGTCATCTCAGCTCCAAGACTTCACTGCAGGAGTTCCTCAGGGTAGTGTCCTCGGCCCAACCATCTTCAGCTGCTTCATCAATGATCTTCCATCATAAGGTCAGAAGTGGGGATGTTCGCTGATGATTGCACAATGTTCAGCACCGTTCGCAACTCCTCAGATACTGAAGAAGTCCATGTCCAAATGCAGCAAGACTCGGACAATATCCAGGCTTGGGCTGACAAGTGGCAAATAACATTCACGCCACACAAGTGTCAGGCAATGACCTCTCCAAGAAGAGAGAATCTAACCATTGCCCCTTGACATTCAATGGCATTACCATCACTGAATCCCTCTATCAACATCCTGGGGGTTACCATTGACCAGAAACTGAACTGGACTAGCCACATAAATGCTATGGCCATAAGAGCAGGTCAGAGGCTGGGAATTGTGTGATGAGTAACTCACCTCCTGACTCCCAAAAGATTGCCCACCATCAAGGCACAAGTCAGGGGTGTGATGGAATATTCTCCACTTGCCTGGATGAGTGCAGCTCCCACAATACTCAAGAAGCTTGACACCATCCAGGACAAAGCAGCCCGCTTGATTGGCAACCCATCCACAAACATTCACTCACTCCACCACTGACATACAGTCACAGTAGTATGTAAGGAGGCCAAAACTGTATAGAATACTCCAGGTGCAGGAACTCACCAAGGCTCCTTAGACAACATCTTCCAAACCCACAACCTGACCTTGCTCATTGGTAAGATTTTAGAGTCCATTATTAAGGATGAGATTTCAGAATACTTGGAAATGCATGATAAAATAGGGCAAAGTCAGCATGGTTTCATCAAGGGGAGGTCATGCCTGACAAATCTGTTAGAATTCTTTGAGGAGGTAACGAGTAGGTTAGACAAAGGAGAGCCAATGGATGTTATCTACTTAGACTTCCAGAAGACCTTTGACAAGGTGCCGCACAGGAGGCTGCTCAGTAAGATAAGAGCGCATGGTGTTAGAGGCAAGGTACTAGCATGGATAGAAGATTGGCTGTCTGGCAGGAGGGAGAGAGTGGGGATAAGGGGGTCCTTCTCAGGATGGCGGCCGGTGACTAGTGGAGTTCCGCAGGGGTCAGTATTGGGACCACAACTTTTCACTTTATACATTAATGATCTAGATGAAGGAACTGAGGGCATCCTGGCTAAGTTTGCAGATGATACAAAGATAGGTGGAGGGATAGGTGGTATTGTGGAGGTGGGGAGGCTGCAGAAGGATTTGGACAGGTTAGGAGAATGGGCAAAGAAGTGGCAGATGGAATACAACGTGGGGAAGTGTGAGGTCATACACTTTGGTAGGAAGAATAGAGGCATAGACTATTTTCTAAATGGGGAGAGAATTCAGAAATCTGGAGTGCAAAGTGCCTTGGGAGTCCTAGTCCAGGATTCTCTTAAGATTAACTTGCAGGTTGAGTTGGTAGTTAGGAAGGCAAATGCAATGTTGGCGTTTATTTTGAGAGGAGTAGAATATAAAAGCAGGGATGTGCTGCTGAGGCTTTATAAGGCTCTGGTCAGACCACATTTAGAATATTGTGAGCAATTTTGGGCCCCTATCTCAGGAAGGATGTTCTGGCCCTGGAGAGGGTCTAGAGGAGGTTCACGAGAATGATCCCAGGAATGAGAGGCTTAACATATGAGGAACGTTTGAGGACTCTCGGTCTATACTCAATGGAATTTAGAAGGATGAGGGGGGATCTGATTGAAACTTACAGAATACTGAAAGGCCTGGATAGAGTGGACGTGGGGAAGATGTTTCCATTTGTAGGAGAGACTAGGACCTGAGGGCACAGCCTCAGAGTAAAGGGAAGACCTTTTAGAACAGAGATGAGGAGAAACTTCTTTAGCCAGAGAGTGGTGAATCTATGGAATTCATTGCCACAGAAGGCTGTGGAGGCCAGGTCATTGAGTGTATTTAAGACCGAGATAGATAGGTTCTTGATTGGTAAGGGGGTCAAAGGTTATGGGGAGAAGGCGGGAGAATGGGGTTGAGAAACTTATCAGCCATGATTGAATGGCGGAGCAGACTCAATAGGCCGAATGGCCTAATTTCTGCTCCTTTGTCTTATGGTCTTATTACCATCTTAGAAGGACAAGGGCAGCAGACACATGGGAACACTATCACCTGGAAGTTCCCCTCCAAGTCACTCCCCATCCTGACTTGGAAATATATCACCGTTCCTTCACTGTCGCTGGGTCAAAACCCTGGATCTCCCTCCCTAACAGCACTATGGGTGTACCTACACCACATGGACTGCAGCGATTCAAGAAGGCAGCTCACCACCACCTTCTCAAGGGCAACTAGGCAATAAATGCTGGCCCAGCCAGCGAAGCCCATATCCCATGAATGAATAAAAAGAAATCAATGATATGGATGTGGGGACCAAATATTTTCAAGTTTGCTGATGATGTAAAGGGTGCAAAGAGGCTGCAAGCGGATTTAGACAGGCTAAGTAAATGGGCTAGAACGTAGCACATAGGTTATACTGTGAAAAAATGTGAAGTTATCCACTTTGGCAGGAAATGCAGATTTACTATATTTCTTAAATGATGAGAGATTGTGAAGTAAACATGCTGAAAGCTAACATACAGGTGCAGCAAGCGATTAGGAAAGCTAATGGTATGTTAGCATTTATTGCAAGAGGATTTGAGTACAGGGATAAAGGTCTTGCTGCAATTGTGAAGAGCCGTGGTGAGACTGCATCTGGGATATTCTATACAGTTTTGGCCTCCTTACCTAAGGAAAGATATAGTTGCCATAGAGGAAGGCTGATTCCTGGGATGGAAAGATTGAGGAGACTGGGCTTGTGTTCTCCAGAGTTTTAAAGGAATGACAGGTGATCTCATTGAAGCATACAAAGTTCTTACATGGTTCGACTGGGTAGATCATGACAGATGTTTCCTCTAGCTGAGAGGCCTAGAACTAGGGGACACAGTCTCAGAATAAGGGGCAGGCATTTAGGACTGAGATGAGGAGGAATTTCCTCATCCAGAGGGTGGTGAATCTTTGGAATTCTCTATCCCAAGGGCTGTGGCGGCTCAGTCATTGAGTATGCTCAAGACAGAGATAGATAGATTTCTAGATATTAAAAACATCAAGGGCTATGGGGATAGTGCAGGAAAATGGCATTGAAGTTAAATGGTGGAGCAGGCTCAAGGGGCCGAATGGCCTACCCCTGCTCCTCTTTCCAATGTTCTTTTACAATTCTAGGATGTCAGTTGTCAGGTCCAGGGGATTTGTCAGCTTTTGTTCCCGTTAATTCTCCAGTACTTTTCCTTTACTAATACTAATTATTTCATTTCCTCATTCTCATTTGAACCTTGGTTCCCCACTAATATTCCTGTGACTGCATTTTCTATTGCCTTCTACCGTATACTGTTTAACATATCTGCCATTTCTTTATTTCCCATTACAACTTCTCTGTCCCAATTTCTAAGGACTCAAGTTTACTTTTGCTATTCCCTTTACACATACTTCTAAAAGTTCTTACAGTTGATAAGCAGTCCATGCCAGATTGCTCTGAGTATTTGTACAACATCTATGCCTGGACTGCTCAATGGAAAGTAACATTCATGCAACACAAGTGCCAGACATGATCATCTCCAACAAATGACAGTCTACCTCCCTCCCCCTGACATTCAACAGGTCATTGAATCTCCCACTATCAGCATCCTGGGGATTACTATTGATCAGGAATTTAACTAGACAGGCTACATAAATATTGTGGCTACAAGAGCAGGTCAGAGGCTGGGAATTCTGTGGCAAGTAACTCACCTCCTGACTCCCCAAAGCCTGTCCACCATCTACAAGGCACAAGTCAGGAGTGTGATGGAACACTCCCCACTTTCCTGGATGAGTGCAGCTCCCACAACACTCGAGAAGGCCAATACCATCCAGGACAAATGCAGTCCATTTGATTGCACTCCATCCACCACCTTAAACATTCACTCTCCCCACCACCGACGCACAGTAGCAGCAGTGTGTACCATCTACAAGATGCACTGCAGAAATTCAACAAGGCTCCTTAGATAGCACCTTCCAAACCCACGACCTCTACCACCTAGAAGGACAAGTGCAGCAGATAGATGGGAACACCACCACCTGGAAGTTTCCTTCCAACAAACATTCACTCCCTCCACCACCGACAGATAGTAGCAACAGTGTGTACCATCTACAAGATGCACTGCAGGAACTCACCAAGGCTCCTTAGACAGCACCTTCGATACCCATGGTCACTACCATCTAGAAGGACAAGGAAAGCAGATAGATGGGAACACCACCACCTGGAAGTTCTCTTCCAAGTTCCTCACCATCCTGACTTGGAAATATATTGCCGTTCCTTCACTGTCGCTGGGTCAAAATCCTGGAACTCCCTCCCTAACAGCACTGTGGGTGTACCTACACCACATGGACGGCAGCGGTTCAAGGAGCCAGCTCACCACCACCTTCTCAAGGGCAATTAAGGATTTGGAACAAATGCTGGCTTAGCCAGTGACGCTTATGTGTCATGAATTAATAAAAAAATGTCACACCCTATCTCACTTGCTTGCACGCGCACGCACACACACTCACAGACAGACACAACAAAATCACACTCCTACATTAGCTCACAAAGTCACATACTCTCACATGCACACTGTCCTTACTCTGGCAGCCATTTCAATGAGAGACCACCAGCTCTTCCAGCAAAGCTGTGTTCAGGAGTGCAATGTTTTTGAGTCTTGCACACAGTATTCTTGAGTTCAGCATCACCAGCTCCTTAAAAAGTGGACCTCTATAGTTCCGTACAATCTGGATTATTCCCTGTATGTTCAGGTATCTAATCAAATGATAGGGAGACCTAGCCATGTTAGAGCCCTTAAACTGTATGTCACCTACTGGAATGGATCACATCCCAATAGGTGATTGTCCTTTCTGTTAAGAAACACTAACTTTACAATTTTGAGGCCAAAGGTCTGAAGCTGAAGCAATGGACACTGGGGAGAACTCTGATCTTCATTGACCAGTGTCCACCTGAGAGAAATAACTTGGCCTTGATTTAACCCCTCACCCAAAAAATGCCTCCTCTGAGAGCCCAGCACTCCCGCAGTACTGACCCTCTGACAGTGTGGCACTCCCTCAGTATTGGTCCTTAGACAGTGCAGCACTCCCTCAGTACTGCAGTGCTATCTCAGCACTGACCCTCTGACAATGTAGCACTCCCTCAGGTCTGGCCCTTAGACAGTGCAGCACTCCCTCAGTACTGACCCTCTGATAGTGCAGCACTGCCTCAGTACTGACCATCCAACAGTGCAACACTCCCTCAGCACTGACCCTCCGACAGTGCATCACTCCCTCAGTATTGGCCTTTAGACAGTGCAGCACTCCCTCAGTACTGACCCTCCAACAGTGCGGCGCTTCCTCAGTACTGACCCTCCGACAGTGCAGCACTCCGTCGGCACTGACCCTCCGACAGTACAGCACCCCCTCAGTACTGACCCTCCGACAGTGCACACTCCCACAGTACTGACCCTCGGACAGTGCAGCACCCCCTCAGTACTGATCTTTGGACAGTATAGCACTCTCTCAGCACTGACCCTTAGACAGTGCAGCACTCCCTCAGTACTGACCCTCGGACAGTGCAGCACTCTCTCAGTACTGACCCTCGGAAAGTGCAGCACTCCCTCAGTACTGGCCCTCTGACAGTGCAGCACCCCCTCAGTACTGATCTTTGGACAGTATAGCACTCTCTCAGCACTGACCCTTGGACAGTGCAGCACCCCCTCAGTAATGATCTTTGGACAGTATAGCACTCTCTCAGCACTGACCCTTGGACAGTGCAGCACCCCCTCAGTAATGATCTTTGGACAGTATAGCACTCTCTCAGCACTGACTCTTGGACAGTGCAGCACCCCCTCAGTACTGACCCTCTGATAGTGCAGCACTGCCTCAGTACTGACCATCCAACAGTGCAACACTCCCTCAGCACTGACCCTCCGACAGTGCATCACTCCCTCAGTATTGGCCTTTAGACAGTGCAGCACTCCCTCAGTACTGACCCGTCAACAGTGCGGCGCTTCCTCAGTACTGACCCTCCGACAGTGCAGCACTCCGTCGGCACTGACCCTCCGACAGTACAGCACTGCCTCAGTACTGACCCTCCGACAGTGCAGCACCCCCTCAGTACTGACCCTCTGACAGTGCAGCACTCTCAGTACTGACCCTCGGAAAGTGCAGCACTCTCTCAGTACTGATCCTCGGACAGTGCAGCACCCCCTCAGTACTGATCTTTGGACAGTGCAGCACTCCCTCAGTACTGACCCTCTGACAGTGCAGCACTCCGTCGGCACTGACCCTCCGACAGTACAGCACCCCCTCAGTACTGACCCTCCGACAGTGCAGCACCCCCTCAGTACTGACCCTCTGACAGTGCAGCACTCTCTCAGTACTGACCCTCGGAAAGTGCAGCACTCTCTCAGTACTGATCCTCGGACAGTGCAGCACCCCCTCAGTACTGATCTTTGGACAGTGCAGCACTCTCTCAGCACTGACCCTTGGACAGTGCAGCACTCCCTCAGTACTGACCCTTGGACAGTGCAGCACTCTCTCAGTACTGACCCTCGGAAAGTGCAGCACTCTCTCAGTACTGACCCTCGTACAGTGCAGCACTCTCTCAGTACTGACCCTCGGAAAGTGCAGCACTCTCTCAGTACTGACTCTCGGACAGTGCAGCACTCTGTCAGTACTGACCCTTGGACAGTGCAGCACGACCTCAGTACTGACCCTTGATCAGTGCAGCGCTCCCTCAGTACTGACCTTCGGACAGTGCAGCACTCTCTCAGTACTGACCCTCAGATAGTGCAGCACTCCCTGAGTACTGACCCTCAGACAGTGCAGCACTCTCTTAGTACTGACGCTCGGACAGTGCAGCACCCCCTCAGTACTGATCTTTGGACAATGCAGCACTCTCAATACTGACCCTCGGACAGTGCAGCACTCCCTCAGTCCCGACTCTCGGACAGTGCAGCACTCTCTCAGTACGGACCCTCGGACAGTACAGCACTATCTCAGTACTGACCGTCGGACAATGCAGCACTCTCTCAGTACTGACCCTCGGACAGTGCAGCACTCCCTCAGTCCTGACTCTCAGACAGTGCAGCACTCCATCAGTACCGACCGTCGGACAGTGCAGTACTCCCTCAGTCCCGACTCTCGGACAGTGCAGCACTCCCTCAGTACCGACCCTCAGAGAGTGCAGTGCTGTCTCAGTGTAGTGGGGGCTTGATAATGCAACCTTCTGACTCTGAGTTGGCAATGCTACCAACTGAGCCACAGCTGGTTTTATTTACATTCGAAGAATAAATGATAGCTCATGTGCAACTTGTAGTCTCTGTGATACTTAAAGTAATAAGCATGCTGCTCACTCTCTCTAATCATGGGCTTTGAACAGAAAGTTATTTGCTGCAGCTTAAACCTAGCCTCGCTCTCTGCCAACCCTATGCCAACATCCCCAATTTTTACACTGCTTCTTTGGCAGCTGTGCCTTCAGCCCTGGAACCCCTCCATAAACCTCACTGCCTCTTTCTCCTCCTTTAAGGGACTCCTTAAGGTCTTCCTCCTTGACTGAGCTTTTGCTGATCTGCCCTGTTACTTTGTGGCTGTGTCAAATTTTGTCTGATTAAAGCCCCTGTGTAACTGCTTGGAATGTTTTTCCACGCTAAAGGTGCTATATAAATGCATATTGTTGTTGCTGAGGGAAGACAAACAGCTTTGTCCATAGGAATGCAAGGCTGACCATGCACTGACCTCACATCATCATGTGAAGCCTTGTATTAATGTACGATCGGTGATCTGTGGCCATGGAGCTGTCAGTCAAAGGATCACAGCCAAGCAACAACCTATCTATCCCATTCTCAAAGATCTTGGACCACAGCTTTCTTCGATCTTGGTCCAAGTGACAAGGGAACATCAGTGCAAATCAAGGGGAAAGAGCTAACCGCATTTGCAGTTATTTTGAAATAAAAGGAAGTCAATGACTGCACCTCTCATAATTAAATCAGATCACTCTCGGTCAGTTCCACATGTCAATCACTCTGTTTCACCTTTTCCAGTTTAACTATGTGGCTCCTTGTCTAATGTAGAAACATTGAAAATAGGAGCAGCAGTAGATTATTCGGCCCTCTCTCCCCATACCCCTTGATGCCTTTAGACCCTAGAAATCTACCCATGTCCTTCTTAAATATATTCAGTGACTTGGCCTCCACAGCCTCTGTGATAGAGAATTACACAGGTTCAGCACCCTCTGAGCGAAGTTTCCCTTCATCCCGGTCCTCAATGGTCTACCGCGTCTCCTGAGACTGTGACCCCTTGTTCTAGACGCCCCCTAGCCAGAGGAAACATCATCCCTGCATCCAGTCTCTCCAACCCCCTCAGAATCTTATATCTTTCAATGAGATAATGTGGTGGTTTAGTTTGAGTTGCTCTTTAACAGGCAAGGTCATGAAGGGATTTAAACATGATGATGAGAATTTTAATATTTAAGGTGCTGAGGGACCAGGAACTTCTGAAGGTCAGTGAGGATCGGGCTGATGAGTGAGAAGGACTTGGTGCGAGTTAGCATATAGGCAGCAGAGTTTTGCATGAGCTCAATTTAACAGAGAGCAGAAGGTCGGGAGCCGGTTAGGAGTCTGTTCCAGGTGGCTTTATAGATATTACAACAGCCAATTCAGGAATTTTTGACAGGGTCAGTGTAGAGGAAGATTTACTCTGTATCTCACCCCGGCTGTACCTGTCCTGGGAGTGTTTGATGGTTACAGTGTAGAGGGAGCTTTTCTCTGTATCTAACCCCGTGCTGTACCTGTCCTGGGACTGTTTGATGGGGACAGTGTATAGGGAGATTTACTCTGTATCTAACCCCGTGCTGTACCTGTCCTGGGACTGTTTGATGGGGACAGTGTAGAGGGAGATTTACTCTGTATCTAACCCCGTGCTGTACCTGTCCTGGGAGTGTTTGATGGGGACAGTGTAGAGGGAGCTTTACTCTGTATCTAACCACGTGCTGTACCTGTCCTGGGAGTGTTTGATGGGGACAGTGTAGAGGGAGCTTTACTCTGTATCTAACCCCGTGCTGTACCTGTCCTGGGAGTGTTTGATGGAGACAGTGTAGAGGGAGCTTTACTCTGTATCTAACCCCGTGCTGTACCTGTCCTGGGAGTGTTTGATGGGGACAGTGTAGAGGGAGCTTTACTCTGTATCTAACCCCGTGCTGTACCTGTCCTGGGAGTGTTTGATGGGGACAGTGTAGAGAGAGATTTACTCTGTATCTAACCCCGTGCTGTACCTGTCCTGGGAGTGTTTGATGGAGACAGTGTAGAGGGAGATTTACTCTGTATCTAACCCTGTGCTGTACCTGTCCTGAGAGTGTTTGATGGGGACAGTATAGAGAGAGCTTTACTCTGTATCTAACCCTGTGCTGTATCTGTCCTGGGAGTGTTTGATGGGGACAGTGTAGACGGACTTTACTCTGTATCTAACCCCGTGTGTACCTGTCCTGGGAGTGTTTGATGGGGACAGTGTAGAGGGAGATTTACTCTGTATCTAACCCTGTGCTGTACCTGTCCTGGGAGTGTTTGTTGGGGACAGTGTAGAGGGAGCGTTACCCTCTATCTAACCCCATTCTGTACCTGTCCTGGGGCTATTTGATGGGGACAGTTTTGAGGGAGCTTTACCCTCTATCTCTCCACATGTGTACCTGCCTTGATGTGTTTGGGGACATTGTAGAGGGAGCTTTAAACTGTATCTAACCCCGTGCTGCATCTGCCCTGGGACTGTTTGATGGGGACAATGTAGAGGGAGCTTTACTCTGTATCTAACCCCGTGCTGTACCTGTCCTGGGAGTGTTTGATGGGGACAGTGTGGATGGAGCTTTACTCTGTATCTAACCCCGTGCTGTACCTGTCCTGGGAGTGTTTGATGGGGACAGTGTAGAGGGAGCTTTACTCTGTATCTAACCCCGTGCTGTACCTGTCCTGGGAGTGTTTGATGGGGAGAGTGTAGAGGGACCTTTACTCTGTATCTAACCCCGTGCTGTACCTGTCCTGGGAGTGTTTGATGGGGACAGTGTAGAGGGAGCTGTACTCTGTATCTAACCCCGTGCTGTACCTGTCCTGGGAGTGTTTGATGGGGACGGTGTAGAGGGACCTTTACTCTGTATCTAACCCCGTGCTGTACCTGTCCTGGGAGTGTTTGATGGGGACAGTGTAGAGGGAGCTTTACTCTGTATCTAACCCCGTGCTGTACCTGTCCTGGGAGTGTTTGATGGGGACGGTGTAGAGGGACCTTTACTCTGTATCTAACCCCGTGCTGTACCTGTCCTGGGAGTGTTTGATGGGGACAGTGTGGATGCAGCTTTACTCTGTATCTAACCCCGTGCTGTACCTGTCCTGGAAGTGTTTGACGGGGACAGTGTAGAGGGAGCTTTACTCTGTATCTCACCCCGGCTGTACCTGTCTTGGGAGTGTTTGATGGGGACAGTGTAGAGGGAGATTTACTCTGTATCTAACCCCACGCTGTACCTGTCCTGGGAGTGTTTGATGGGGACAGTGTAGAGGGAGATTTACTCTGTATCTAACCCCGTGCTGTACCTGTCCTGGGAGTGCCTGATGGGGACAGTGTGGATGGAGCTGTACTCTGTACTGAATTCCACATGGTAGACCTCAGTCTCTTTGCTACACCTAGCATATTATTATTATTCTGTATAACATTTAAATGATGTGCTAGCAGAATATAATTAGCAAGCTGATAGGGTGAGCATTGTATCTCATTAATGTCACTTCAAATGAATATTTAAATCAAATCCCTAATATTTCATTAACGCTTTGGGAAATCAGGCTAATTAAATTTCTGGGCTGAGTTCATTTTTGCAATTAAAACAGCATCAGTACCTGTTTTGGGTAAATGTGGTACTGAGTCACAAAGCACAGCCTGATCCCAGGTCCCAACCACAACGTGAAAGGGTATGAGAGACACCAGTCAGTGTACATATAGCTCCCTGAGAGAGAGAGGGACTGAGAGACACCAGTCAGTGTATAGATATCTCCCTGAGAGAGTGAGGACTGAGAGACACCAGTCAGTGTACAGATATCTCCCTGAGAGAGAGAGGGGACTGAGAGACACCAGTCAGTGTACAGATATCTCCCTGAGAGAGAGGGACTGAGAGACACCAGTCAGTGTACAGACACCTCCCTGAGAGAGAGGGACTGAGAGACACCAGTCAGTGTACAGACACCTCCCTGAGAGAGAGAGGGACTGAGAGACACCAGTCAGTGTACAGATATCTCCCTGAGAGAGAGAGAGGACTGAGAGACACCAGTCAGTGTACAGATATCTCCCTGAGAGAGAGAGAGGACTGAGAGACACCAGTCAGTGTACAGATATCTCCCTGAGAGAGAGAGAGGACTGAGAGACACCAGTCAGTGTACAGATATCTTCCTGAGAGAGAGGGACTGAGAGACACCAGTCAGTGTACAGACACCTCCCTGAGAGGGAGAGGGACTGAGAGACACCAGTCAGTGTACAGATATCTCCCTGAGAGAGAGAGAGGACTGAGAGACACCAGTCAGTGTACAGATATCTCCCTGAGAGAGAGAGAGGACTGAGAGACACCAAGCAGTGTACAGATATCTCCCTGAGAGAGAGAGGGGACTGAGAGACACCAGTCAGTGTACAGATATCTCCCTGAGAGAGTGAGGGGACTGAGAGATACCAGTCAGTGTATAGATATCTCCCTGAGAGAGAAGACTGAGAGACACCAGTCAGTGTATAGATATCTCCCTGAGTGAGAGGGACTGAGAGACTCCAGTCAGTGTACAGACACCTCCCTGAGAGAGAGAGGGACTGAGAGACACCAGTCAGTGTACAGATATCTCCATGAGAGAGAGGGACTGAGAGACTCCAGTCAGTGTATAGATATCTCCCTGAGTGAGAGGGACTGAGAGACTCCAGTCAGTGTACAGACACCTCCCTGAGAGAGAGAGGGACTGAGAGACACCAGTCAGTGTACAGATATCTCCCTGAGAGAGAGGAACTGAGAGACACCAGTCAGTGTACAGATATCTCCCTGAGAGAGAAGACTGAGAGACACCAGTCAGTGTACAGATATCTCCCTGAGAGAGAGAGGGGACTGAGAGACACCAGTCAGTGTACAGATATCTCCCTGAGAGAGAGAGAGGACTGAGAGACACCAGTCAGTGTACAGATATCTCCCTGAGAGAGAGAGGGGACTGAGAGACACCAGTCAGTGTACAGATATCTCCCTGAGAGAGAGAGAGGACTGAGAGACACCAGTCAGTGTACAGATATCTGCCTGAGAGAAAGGGACTGAGAGACACCAGTCAGTGTACAGATATCTCCCTGAGAGAGAGGAACTGAGAGACACCAGTTAGTGTACAGATATCTCCCTGAGAGAGAGAGGGGACTGAGAGACACCAGTCAGTGTACAGATATCTCCCTGAGAGAGAGAGAGGACTGAGAGACACCAGTCAGTGTACAGATATCTCCCTGAGAGAAAGGGACTGAGAGACACCAGTCAGTGTACAGATATCTCCCTGAGAGAGAGGAACTGAGAGACACCAGTCAGTGTACAGATATCTCCCTGAGAGAGAAGACTGAGAGACACCAGTCAGTGTACAGATATCTCCCTGAGAGAGAGAGGGGACTGAGAGACACCAGTCAGTGTACAGATATCTCCCTGAGAGAGAGAGAGGACTGAGAGACACCAGTCAGTGTACAGATATCTCCCTGAGAGAGAGAGGGG
This sequence comes from Carcharodon carcharias, assembly GCF_017639515.1. NCBI lineage: Eukaryota > Metazoa > Chordata > Chondrichthyes > Lamniformes > Lamnidae > Carcharodon > Carcharodon carcharias. The sequence goes on from NC_054486.1 coordinate 112,576,600, forward strand.
ACTGAGAGACACCAGTCAGTGTACAGATATCTCCCTGAGAGAAAGGGACTGAGAGACACCAGTCAGTGTACAGATATCTCCCTGAGAGAGAAGACTGAGAGACACCAGTCAGTGTACAGATATCTCCTTGAGAGAGAGACAGACTGAGAGACACCAGTCAGTGTACAGATATCTCCCTGAGAGAGAGAGAGGACTGAGAGACACCAGTCAGTGTAAAGATATCTCCCTGAGAGAGAGAGGGGACTGAGAGACACCAGTCAGTGTACAGATATCTCCCTGAGAGAGAGAGGGAATGAGAGACACCAGTCAGTGTACAGATATCTCCCTGAGAGAGAGAGAGAGGGACTGAGAGACACCAGTCAGTGTACAGATATCTCCCTGAGAGAGAGGGGACTGAGAGACACCAGTCAGTGTACAGATATCCCCTGAGAGAGAGGGACTGAGAGACACCAGTCAGTGTGCAGATATCTCCTTGAGAGAGGAGGAACTGAGAGACACCAGTCAGTGTACAGATATCTCCTTGAGAGTGAGAGGGACTGAGAGATACCAGTCAGTGTACAGATATCTCCCTGAGAGAGGAAGAGGGGACTGAGAGACACCAGTCAGTGTACAGATATCTCCCTGAGAGAGAGGGACTGAGAGACACCAGTCAATGTACAGATATCTCCCTGAGAAAGAGGGATTGAGATACACCAGTCAATGTACAGATATTTCCCTGAGACAGAGGGACTGAGAGACACCAGTCAGTGTACAGATATCTCCCTGAGAGAGAGAGGGACTGAGAGACACCAGTCAATGTACAGATATCTCCCTGAGAAAGAGGGACTGAGAGACACCAGTCAGTGTACAGATATCTCCCTGAGAAAGAGGGTCTGAGAGACACCAGTCAGTGTACAGATATCTTCCTGAGACAGAGGGACTGAGAGACACCAGTCAGTGTACAGATATCTCCCTGAGAGAGAGACAGACTGAGAGACACCAGTCAATGTACGAATATCTTCTTGAGAGAGAGAGGGTCTGAGAGACACCAGTCAGTGTACAGATATCTCCCTGAGAGAGAGAGGGACTGAGAGACACTAGTCAATGTACAGATTTCGTCCTGAGAGAGAGGGACTGAGAGACACCAGTCAGTGTACAGATATCTCCATGAGAGAGAGGGACTGAGGGACTCCAGTCAGTGTACAGATATCTCCCTGAGAGGGAGAGGGACTGAGAGACATCAGTCAGTGTACAGATATCTCCCTGAGATAGAGAGACTGAGAGACACCAGTCAATGTACAGATATTTCCCTGAGACAGAGGGACTGAGAGACACCAGTCAGTGTACAGATATCTCCCTGAGAGAGAGAGGGACTGAGAGACACCAGTCAATGTACAGATATCTCCCTGAGAAAGAGGGACTGAGAGACACCAGTCAGTGTACAGATATCTCCCTGAGACAGAGGGACTGAGAGACACCAGTCAGTGTACAGATATCTCCCTGAGAGAGAGACAGACTGAGAGACACCAGTCAATGTACGAATATCTCCTTGAGAGAGAGAGGGACTGAGAGACACCAGTCAGTGTACAGATATCTCCCTGAGAGAGAGAGGGACTGAGAGACACCAGTCAGTGTACAGATATCTCCATGAGAGAGAGGGACTGAGAGACTCCAGTCAGTGTACAGATATCTCCCTGAGAGATAGAGGGACTGAGAGACTCCACCAGTGTACAGATATCTCCTTGAGTGATAGAGGGACTGAGAGACACAGCTCAGTGTGTGAATGATTCTGTTGTAATTTCTATTGGGAACTCTATTCCTTGTTTGGAAGTTTGTTTGGATGAAGCTGAGTAAACACCCAGGACAGCAGTAGGGAGCAATGAACAGTAAAATAGAAAGACTTACATTTCTATAGCATCTTGTTCATTTCGGTTCTGGTATTGAACTTGGTTTCGGTCTTGGTATTGGGGTTGGTTTTGGTTCTGGTATTGGGGTTGGTTTTGGTTCTGGTATTGGGGTTGGTTTTGGTTCCGGTATTGCGGTTGGTTTTGGTTCTGGTTTTGGGGTTGATTTTGGTTTTGATATTGGGGATGGTTTAAGTTCTGGATTTGGGGTTAGTTTTGATTCTGGTATTGGGGTTGGTTTTGGTTCTGATATTGGGTTTGGTTTTGATTCTGGTTTTGGGGTTGGTTTTGGTTCTGATATTGGGGTTTGGGTTTGGTTCTGGATTTGGGTTGGTTTTGGCTCTGATATTGGATTTGGGTCTGGATTTGGAGTTGGTTTTGGTTTTGGTATAGGGTTTGGTTTTGGTTCTGATATTGGGTTTGGGTTTGGTTCTGGATTTGGGGTTGGTTTTGGTTCTGGTATTGTGGTTGGTTTCAGTCTGGTATGTGGGTTAGTTTTGGTTCTGGTATTGGGGTTGGTTTTGGTTCTGATATTGGATTTGGGTTTGGTTCTGGTATTGGGGTTGGTTTTAGTTCTGATATTGGGTTTGGGTTTGGTTCGGATATTGGGTTTGGGTTTGGTTCTGGATTTGGGATTGGTTTTGGTTCTGGTTTTGGGATTGGTTTTGGTTCTGGTATTGGGGTTGGTTTTGGTTCTGGTATTGGGGTTGGTTTTGGTTCTGATATCGGGGTTTGTTTTGGTTCTGGATTTGGGGTTGAGTTTGGTTCTGATATTGGATTTGGGTTTGGTTCTGGTATTGGGGTTGGTTTTGGTTCTGATTTCGGGGTTGGTTTTGGTTCTGGATTTGGGGTTGAGTTTGGTTCTGATATTGGATTTGGGTTTGGTTCTGGATTTGGGGTTGCTTTTGGTTCTGATATTGGGTTTGGTTCTGGATTTGGGGTTAGTTTTGGTTCTGGATTTGGGGTTGGTTTTGGTTCTGTATTGGGGTTAGTTTTGGTTCTAGTATTGGGGTTGGTTTTGGTTCTGATATTGGGTTTGGGTTTGGTTCTGGATTTGGGGTTGGTTTTGGTTCTGATATTGGCATTGGTTTTGGTTCTGGTATTGGGGTTGGTTTTGGTTCTGGACTTGGGGTTGGTTTTGGTTCTGGTATTGGGGTTAGTTTTGGTTCTGGTATTGGGTTTGGGTCTGGTTCTGGATTTGGGGTTGGTTTTGGTTCTGGACTTGGGGTTGGTTTTGGTTCTGGTATTGGGGTTGGTTTTGGTTCTGGTATTGGGGTTAGTTTTGGTTCTGGTATTGGGTTTGGGTCTTGTTCTGGATTTGGGGTTGGTTTTGATTCTGATATTGGGGTTGGTTTTGGTTCTGCTATTGGGTTTGGTTTTTGTTCTGGATTTGGCGTTGGTTTTGGTTCTGATATCGGGGTTGGTTTTGGTTCTGGATTTGGGGTTGAGTTTGGTTCTGATATTGGATTTGGGGTTGGTTTTGGTTCTGATATTGGATTTGGGTTTGGTTCTGGATTTGGGGTTGGTTTTGGTTCTGATATTGGGGTTGGTTTTGGTTCTGGATTTGGGGTTGAGTTTGGTTCTGATATTAGATTTGGGTTTGGTTCTGGATTTGGGGTTAGTTTTGGTTCTGATATTGGGTTTGGTTTTGGTTCTGGATTTGGGGTTGGTTTTGGTTCTGATATTGGGTTTGGTTTCGGTTCTGATATTGGGTTTAGTTTTGGTTCTGGATTTGGGGTTGGTTTTGGTTCTGGATTTGGGTTTGGTTTTGGTTCTGGATTTGGGGTTGGTTTTGGTTCTGATATTGGGTTTGGTTTCGGTTCTGATATTGGGTTTGGTTTTGGTTCTGGATTTGGGGTTGGTTTTGGTTTTGGTATTGGGTTGGTTTGGGTTCTGGATTTGGGGTTGGTTTTGGTTCTGGATTTGGGGTTGGTTTTGGTTCTGATATTGGGTTTGGTTTTGGTTCTGGATTTGGGGTTGGTTTGGTTCTGGATTTGGGGTTGGTTTTGGTTCTGATATTGGGTTTGGTTTTGGTTCTGGATTTGGGGTTGGTTTTGGTTCTGATATTGGGTTTGGTTTTGGTTCTGGATTTGGGGTTGGTTTTGGTTCTGGATTTGGGTTTGAATTTGGTTCTGGATTTGGGGTTGGTTTTGATTCTGGTATTGGGGTTGGTTTCATTCTGGTATGTGGGTTAGTTTTGGTTCTGGTATTGCTGATATTTGACTATGGTAGGGGAACTGCAGTCAGTTATCGTATTGAAACTGGTTTATTCACTCTGTATCGTGCAGTGAGCTGACATGATGTTTGTGTTCGACCTTCTCCTGCTCCGCCTGCTCCTCTTCCCCGGCCTGGAGATCTGTTATTTTAAACCATCTCCCTTCCCCCACCCGTAATTTCCAGCCTGGGGCAGGTGTTGGCAGACAGAACATTTCTTCATCTCTCTCCTGTCCTCTTCCTTTTCTTATCTTTGCTGGAGAATAATTGTGTTTAATTAAAGTGTGGCAATCTGTAGATTGCTAAGTACTGATATGGACTGAGCTAAGAGACGTGTGGAGTGAGTGTAGAGAGCACTGACAGAATTGCTGAGTCGGGCATTCAGCACCTGAGTAACCTGAGCCCTCACAGATCTCACCACAAACCTTACTTTAACCACAACTAATGAGCACTTTGACACCAAAACCATTCCATCAGCACTCAGGCAATGTGCCACATAGCACAGGGTCAATCCCCGGTCTGATTCCTCTCTGTCAAGGATAGAGGGGACATGAGGCTCAGTACTGCTGGCCTGGGGAGGAGGGGGTGAGGGTGTGTGTGTGTTGCTCCACCATTCAGTACGATCATGCATTTTGGGTTTCAGCTCCACTTTCCTGCCCGCTCCCCATATCCCTATCCCAGCCTTAAATATATTCAGCGATGGAGCAACCACAACCCTCTGGGGTAGAGAGTTCCAAAGATTCATATCCCTTTGGGTGAAGGAATGTCTCCTCATCTCAGTCCTAAATGATCGGCCCTTTATCCTGAGACTGTGTCCCCATGTTTTAGATTTCCCAGCCTGGGGGAAACAATCTCTCAGTATCTACCCTGACAAACCCCTTCAGAATCTTGTAGATTTCAATGAGATCTCCTCTCATTCTTTTAAACTCCAGAGAATATAAACCCAATCAATAACTATGAATGTGAGAAAATGTGGATGTGTGTGGAAATTAGTGAGTGACTCTCACTGGGGTACAGGCCCCCTCCTCTCCTGAAGGTGCCGACTCTCACTGGGGTACAGGTCCCCTCCTCTCCTGAAGGTGCTGACTCTCACTGGGGTACAGGTCCCCCTCCTCTCCTGAAGGTGCTGACTCTCACTGGGGTACAGGTCCCCTCCTCTCCTGAAGGTGCTGACTCTCACTGGGGTACGGGTCCCTCCTCTGTAGCAGAAACTGATTCATTCTTTCCTTCTATTGAATAAAATCTCTGTATCCTGACTCTGAGCTTGTGATTGAGGAGTTGGGGAGTAACGTGGAGTTTGGAGAGCTGTTCATCACACTCCCCTTCAGTTACTCTGGATCATGGAACAGTGTTGAATGGTGCATCTGAAAAATGAAGGTCAAACAGAACCTGCATTTGATATAAGTTATAACCATTTTACAATATGCAATATATCACACAGATCAGGATATGTGTTGGAGAGAGAACAATTCTTAGTTTAAGACCAGGTGTAAGTTCAAGGAAGAAGTGGTTAATTGTGAATTTCAAAAAATGTCTTATGCTGCCTGACTAATGCCTATCTGTCCCTGTCAGTCTGTCCTTGTCAGTCTGTCCCTGTCAGTCTGTCTCTGTCAGTCTACTCTCTCTCTGTCCCTCTGTATCTCTCTAACTCTGTATATTTCACTCCCTCGCTCTCTTGCTCTCTACGTCTATCTATTCTCTCTCTGGCTCTGTCTCTCTCCGATGCCCAACATGGCTCTACGATGAAATGAGTTTTTAAACAGGCAGCCTGTGATGCCCAGAGGCAGTTCACTTTTCTTTGTTAAGGGTGCTTCTTCTGAATGATAAGTGAATTTGGGAACTTATTAGGGTCAGAACAGCACCTGAATAAATCCCTTTCTTGTGCATGTGGATCAATCAGCATAAATTTGCTCTCTCTCTTTCCCTCACTATCTCAGTTTTTGACTCTGTCTCTCCCTTTCTCTCATTCTGACTTATTCTCACTTTTTTTCTGTTTCTCTCTCTCTGTCTCTCTCCCTCTGTGTCTCACTGTCTCTCTCTGTCTCTGATCTGTCTCCGTTCCTCACTCTCTGAGTCTTTCCCTATCTCTCTCTCCTTGACATTCTCTCTTTCTATCTCTCTGTCTCTCTATTTCTTTCTTATTCTCCCTTAATGTCTGCCTTTCTGTCTGCCTCTTGGGCTCTCTGCTGCATCTGTCTTTTTTATCTGTGTCTCTCTCTGCCTTTTTTTAAAACCAAATTTCTTCATTCATTTATTGCCCATCCCTAGTTGCCCTTGAGAAGGTGGTGGTGAGCTGCCTTCTTGAACCGCTGCAGTCCATGTGGTGTAGGTACACCCACAGTGCTGTTAGGGAGGGAGTTCCAGGATTTTGACCCAGTGACAGTGAAAGAACGGCGATATATTTCCAAGTCTGGCAGGGGGAGACAGTGGGGAGAGGTATTGCCACTGGACTAACAATCCAGAACCCCAGGCTAATGCTCTGGGGACATGGGTTCCAGTTAATAAACCTGGAATTAAAAAGCTAGTCTCAGTAACTGTGACCATGAAATCATTGTCGATTGTTGTAAAAACCCATCCGGTTCACTAATGTCCTTTAGGGAAAGAAATCTGTCATCCTTACCTGGTCTGGTCTACTACATGTGACTCCAGACCCACAGCAATGTGATTGACTCTTAAATGCCTCTGAAATGGTCTAGCAAACCCCTCAGTGTTAACAAACCGCTACAAAGTCTCAAAAAAGCAATGAAACCGGACAGACCACCCGGCATCGACCCAGGCACCAGAAACGATAACGGTAAACTCAGCCCTGTCAACCATGCCAGGTCTTCTTAACTAACAACTGGGGGCTAGTGCCAAAATTGGGAGAGCTGTCTCACGGACTACTTAAGCAACATAGTCACCCTCGCAGAATCATACCTTACAAATAATGTCCCAGGCACCACCATCACCATCACCATCACCATCCCTGGTTATGTCCTGTCCCACCAGCAGCACAGACCCAGCAGTGTTGGCAGCACAGTGGTATACAGTCAGGAGGGAGTTCTCAACATCGACTCCGGACCCATGAAGTCTCATGGCATCAGGTCAAACATGGGCAAGGAAACCTCCTGCTGATTACCATGTACCGCCCTCCCTCAGCTGATGAATCAGTGCTCCTCCATATTGAACATCATTTGGAGGAAGCACAGGGTGGTAAGGGTGCAGAATGTACTCTGGGTGGGGGACTTCAATGTCCACCAGCAAGAGTGGCTCGTAGCAGCGTTACTGACCAAGCTGGCCAAGTCCTAAAGGACATAACTGCTAGACTGGGTCTGCGGCGGGTAGTGAGGGAACCAACAAGAGGGAAAAACATACTTGACCTCATCCTCATTAACCTGCCACAGGTGCACCTATCCATGACAATATCGGCAGGAGTGACCACTGCACAGTCATTGTGGAGACAAGGTCCCAACTTCATATATCCATCCATCTTGGCACTCCCACACATTAAATGGAATAGATTTCAAACAGATCTAGCAACTCATGACTGGGCATCAATGAGGTGCTGTGGACCATCAGCAGCAGCAGAATTGTTACTCGAACACAATCTGTAACCTCAAGGCCTGGCATATCCCCCACTCTACCTTTACCATCAAGCCAGGGATCAACCCTGGTTCAATGAAGAGTGCAGGAGGGCATGTCAGGAGCAGCACCAGGCATATCTAAACATGAGGTGTCAACCTGGTGAAGCTATAACACAGGACTACTTGTGTGCCAAACAGCATAAGCAGCAAGTGATAGACAGAGCTAAGCATCCCCACAACCACTGGATCAGATCTAAGCTCTGCAGTCCTGCCACATCCAGTCGTGAATGGTGGTAGACAATTAAACAACTCACTGGAGGAAGAGGCTCCACAAATATCCCCATCCTCAGTGACTGGGGGAGTCCAGCACATCACTGCAAAAGATAAGGCTGAAGCATTCGCAACAATCTTCAGCCAGAAGTGCCAAGTGGTTGATCCCTAACAAAAACAGAATTACCTGGAAAAACTCAGCAGGTCTGGCAGCATCGGCGGAGAAGAAAAGAGTTGACATTTCGAGTCCTCATGACCCTTCCACAGAACTGAGTGAATATAAGGAGAGGGGTGAAATATAAGCTGGTTTAAGGTGGTAGGGGGGATGGGGGGGGGGGGGGGGGGGGAGGGGGGGGGGGGCGGTGTGGAGAGAGATGTTGGGGGGGTGGTTGGTGTGGTTGTAGGGACAAGCAAGCAGTGATAGGAGCAGATAATCAAAAGATATCACAGACAAAAGAACACAGAGGTGTTGAAGGTAGTGATATTATCTAAACGAATGTGCTAATTAAGAATGGATGGTAGGGCACTCAAGGTACAGCTCTAGTGGGGGTGGGGTGGAAAGACTAGCGGGGCATAAAAGATTTAAAAATAATGGAAATAGGTGGGAAAAGAAAAATTTATATAAATTATTGGAAAAAACAAAAGGAAGGGGGAAGAAACAGAAAGAGGGTGGGGATGGAGGAGGGAGCTCAAGACCTAAAGTTGTTGAATTCAATATTCAGTCCGGAAGGCTGTAAAGTGCCTAGTCAGAAGCTGAGGTGCTGTTCCTCCAGTTTGCGTTGGGCTTCACTGGAACAATGCAGCAGGCCAAGGACAGACGTGGGCAAGAGAGCAGGGTGGAGTGTTAAAATGGCAAGCGACAGGGAGGTTTGGGTCATTCTTGCGGACAGACCGCAGGTGTTCTGCAAAGCGGTCGCCCAGTTTACGTTTGGTCTCTCCAATGATCCATCTTGGCCTCCTCCAGAGGTCCCCAGCATCACAGATGCCAATCTTAAGCCAATTCAATTCACTCCACGTGATATCAAGGAATGGCTGAAGGCACTGGATAGTGCAAAAGCTATGGGCCCTGACAATATTCCAGCAATAGTACCAAAGACGTGTGCTCCAGAGTTGGCTGTGCCTTTAACTAAGTTGTTCCAGTTCAGCTACAACACAAGCATCTACCCAGCTATGTGGAAAATTGCCCAGGTATGTCCTGTACACAAAAAGCAGCACAAATCCAACCCGGCCAATTACCACCCCATCAGTCTACTCTCCATCATCAGTAAAGTAATAGAAGGGGTCATCGACAGTGCTATCAAGTGGCACTTAGTCAGCAATAACCTGCTCACCGACGCCAAGTTTGGGTTCCACCAGGTCCACTCAGCTCCCGATCTCATTACAGCCTTGGTTCACACATGGACAAAAGAGCTGAACTCTAGAGGTGAGGTGAGAGTGACTGCCCTTGACATCAAGGCTGCATTTGACCGAGTGTGGCATCAAGGAGCCCGAGCAAAACTGGAGTCAGTGGGAGTCAGGGGGGAAACTCTCCACTGGTTGGAATCATACCTACCACAAAGACAGTTGGTTATGGTTGTTGGAGATCAATCATCTCAGTTCCTTGACATCACTGCAGGAGTTCCTCAGGGTTGTGTATTAGGCCCATCCTTCTCCTCAGATACTGAAGCAGTCCATGTCCAAATGCAGCAAGACCTGGACAATATCCAGGCTTGGGCTGACAAGTGACAAGTAACATTCACACCACACAAGTGCCAGGCAATGGCCATCTCCAACAAGAGGGAATCTAACCATCACCCCTTGACATTCAATGGCATTACAATCACTGAATCCCCCACTATCAACATCCTGGGGGTTACCATTGACCAGAAACTGAACTAGACCAGCCATATAAATACTGTGGCTACAAGAGCAGGTCAGAGGCTAGGAATCATGTGGTGAGTAACTCCCCTCCTGACTCCCAAAAGCCTGTCCACCACCTACAAGGTACAAGTCAGGAGTGTGATGGAATACTCCCCACTTGCCTGAATGAGTGCAGCTCCAACAACACTCAAGAAGCTTGACACCATCCAGGACAAAGCAGCTTGCTTGATTGGCACCACATCCACAAACTTTCACTCCCTCCACCACTGATGCACAGTAGCAGCAGCATGTGTACCATCTACAGGATGCTCAGCAGCAACTCACCAAGGCTCCTTCGACAGCACCTTCCAAACCCACGACCACTACCATCTAGAAGGACAAGGGTAGCAGACACATGGGAACACCACCACCTGGAAGTTCCCCTCCAAGTCACTCACCATCCCGACTTAGAAATATATCAGCTGTTCCTTCACTGTCGCTGGGTCAGAATCCTGGAAATCCCTCCCTAACAGCACTGTGGGTGTACCTACACCACATGGACTGCGGCGGTTCAAGAAGGCAACTCATCACCACCTTCTCAAGGGCAATTAGGGATTGGCAATAAAAAAGTACTGGCCTAGGCAGCGATGCCCATGTCCCTTGAAAGAATAATAAAAGAAAAGTAAAGATGGTGAATGACTTGGAGGCGAACTTCCAGGAGGTGGTGTTCCCATCTATCTGCTGTCCTTGTCCTTCTAGATGGCAGCGGTCACAGATTTGCAAGGAGGTGTCAAAGGAAACTTGGCAGTGGCATCTTGCTGCCAATGTCTACCAATGGTGGAGGGAGTGAATATTTTCAGGTTGTGGAGGGAGTGAATGTTTGTGGATGGGATGTCAATCAAGTGGGCTGCTTTGTCCTGGATGGTGTCAAGCTTCTTGAGTGTTGTGGGAGCTGCACTCATCCAGGCAAGTGGGGAGTATTCCATCACACTCCTGACTCGTGGACAGACTTTGGGGAGTCAGGAGGTGAGTTACTCACTGCAAGATTCCCAGACTCTGACCTGCTCTTGTAGCCACAGTATTTATATCGCTGGTCCAGTTAAATTTCTGATGAATGGTAACCCCAGGATGTTGATAGTGGGGGATTCAGTGATGGTAATGCCATTGAGTGTCAAGGGGAGATGGTTAGATTCTCTCTTGTTAGAGATGGTCATTGCCTGGCACTTGTTTGGTGTGAATGTTACTTGTCACTTGTCACCCCAAGCCTGGATATTGTCCAGGTCTTGCTGCATTTGGACATGGACTGCTTCAGTATCTGAGGAGTTGTGAATGGTGTTGAACATTGTGCAATCTCTCTCTGTCTCAATGTCTCTTTGTTCCTCCCACTAGTCTCCATGCAGCATTTTTCTCTGTTGAGGGTGAAGAGGGGGTGACAATAGGGAGAAATTCACATGCACTGCAGGTTTAATGCTAAGTACAATGAGGGTGTATTCACACTGAGACCTGTGCAAGTCTGCCTGGGGAATTAATAATGAGTCATACAAGCATACGAAATAGGAGCAGAATAGGACATTCGGCCCCTCGAGCCAGCCAATAAGATAATTGCTGATCTGCCTGTGTTTTGATTTCCACATTCCCATCTAGCCCCAATAACCTTTGATTCCCTTGCCTAACAAGAATGTATCTACCTCGGCCTTAAAAATATTCAGTGACCCCGCTTCCACCACCTTCTGAGGCAGAGAGTTCCAAAGTTGCTCAACCCTCTGAGAGAAAAAAAAATTCCTCATCTCTGTCCTAAAAGGGTGACCCCTAATTTTAAACCAGTGTCCCCTAGTTCTGGACTCACCCACAAGAGGAAACATCCTTTCCACATCCACCTTGTTAAGGCCGTTCAGGATCTTATACACTTCAATCAAATCACCCCTCACTCTTCTAAACTCCAGTGGAAACAAGCCCAGTCTGTCCATCCTTTCCTCATAAGACATAGCAACTAGGAGCAGGAGTAGGCCATTCGGCCCTTCGAGCCTGCTCCGCCATTCATTATGATCATGGCTGATCATCCAACTCAATAGCCTGCTCCCGCTTTCTCCCCATACCCTTTGATCCCTTTCGCCCCAAGAGCTTTATCTAACTCCTTCTTGAAAACATACAATGTTTTGGTCTCAACTACTTTCTGTGGTAACGAATTTCACAGGCTCACCATTCTCTGGGTGAAGAAATTTCTCCTCATCTCAGTCCTAAATGGTCTACCCCATATCCTCAGACTGTGACCCCTGGTTCTGGACTCCCTCACCATCGGGAACATCCTTCCTGCACCTACCCTGTCTAGTCCTGTTAGAATTTTTTGGGTTTCTATGAGATACCTCCTCATTCTTCTGAACTCCAGCAAATATAATCCTAATCGACTCCATCTCTCCTCATATGTCAGTCCCGTCATCCCAGGGATCAGTCTGGTAAACCTTTACACGCCCTCTATAGCAAGAACATCCTTCCTCAGATAAGGAGACCAAAGCTGCACACGATTTTCCTGTACATTTGCAGCAAGACATCCCTGCTCCTGTACTCGAATCCTCTGGCTATGAAGGCCAACATACCATTTGCCTTCTTTAGCGTCTGCTGCATCTGCATGCTTACCTTCAGCAACTGGTGTACAAGGACACCCAGGTCTCGTTGCACATTCCCCTCTCTCAATTTGTAGCTATTCAGATAATAATCTGCCTTCCTGTTTTTGCTACCAAAGTGGATAACCTTACATTTATCCATATTATACTGCATCTGCCATGCATTTGCCCACTCACTCAGCTTGTCCAAATCACACTGAAGCATCTCTGCATCCTCCTCACAGCTCACCCTCCCACCCAGCTTTGTGTCATCTGCAAATTTGGAGAATTACATTTAGTTCCCTCATCTAAATCATGAATATATATTGTGAATAGCTGGGGTCCCAGAACCGATCCCTGCGGTACCCCACTAGTCACTGCCTGCCATTTTGAAAAAGACCCATTTATTCCTACTCTTTGTTTCCTGTCTGCCAACCAGTTTTCTATCCATCTCAATACACTACCCTCAATCCCATGCGCTTTAATTTTACACGCCAATCTTATGTGGAATTTTGTCGAAAGCCTTCTGAAAGTCCAAATAAACCACATCCACTGGCTCCCCCTCATCAACTCTACTAGCTACATCCTTGAAAAATTCCAGTAGATTTGTCAAGCATGATTTCTCTTTCATAAATCCATGCTGATTCATTCCAAGTATCAATCTAGTAAACCTCCTCTGAACTGCCTCCAACACATTTACATCCTTCCTTAAATATGGAGACCAAAACTGCACAGAGTATTCAAGTTGTGATCTCACCAATGCCCTGTATGACTGAAGCATAACATCCTTACTTTTATGTTCAATTCCTCTCATAACAAAGGATAACATTCCATTAGCCTTCTTTGATTACATGCTGTATCTGCATGCTAACTCTTTGTGACTCATGCACAAGAACACCTAGATCCCCCTGCAGCTTGGAATTCTGCAGTCGTTCTCTGTTTAAGTAATACTCTGCTTTTTTCATTCTTCCTGCCAAAATGAACAACTTCACATTTTTCACATTATGCTCTATCTACCAGATTTTTGCCCACTCACTCAACTTGCCGATATCCATCTGCAAACTCCATATGTCTTCTTCACAACATATGTTCCTACCTATCTTTGTGTCATTTGCAAATTTAGCTACCATGTCTTCACTCCCCTCATCTAAGTCATTTATATAAATTGTAAAACGTTGAGGTCCTAGTACAGACCCCTGTGGGACTCCACTAGTCACATCCTGCCAATCAGAAAAAGAATCATTTATGCATACTCTGTTTTCTGCCAGCCAGCCAACCCTTTATCCAGGCTAATATGTTACCCCCATACCATAAGCTTTCATTTTCCTCAATAGCCTTTGATGTGGCACCCTATCAAATGCCTTCTGGAAATCCAAGTACAGCACGTCTACAGGCTCCCCTTTATCCACAATGCATGTCACTCCTTCAAAGAACTCCAATAAATTGGTTAAACATGATTTCCATTTCACAACATCATGCTGACTCTTCTCGATTGCCTTGAATTTTTCTATGTGCCCAGCTATAATCTCTTTAATGATCGACTCTAACACCTTCCCCACGACAGACGTCAAGCTAACTGGCCTATAGTTTCCTGTTTTCTGCCTCCCTCCCTTCTTGAATAGAGGAGTTATATTTGCCACTTTCCAGTCTGATGGAACCTTTCCAGAATCTAGGGAATTTTGGAAAATTAACACCAGCGCATCTACTGCCTCATCAGCCACCACTTTTAAGACCCTAGGACGAAGTCAATCAGGATCCAGAGACCTGTCAGCCCATAGCTCCATCAGTTTGCTCAGTACCGCTTCCCCAGTGATTATAATTTCACCAAGTTCCTCTCCCCCTTCCACCTCCTGATTTACAGCTATTATTGAATGTTTTTTTATATCATTTGTAGTGAAGACAGAGCAAAATATTTGATCATTTCATCCACCACTTCCTTATTATTTATTATTAGCTCCCTACTGTCACTCTCCAGAGGACCAACACTCACTTTACTTATTCTTTTCCTGTTTAAATACCTGTAGAAACTCTTGCTATCTGTTTTTGCATTTCTAGCTAGCTTCCTCTCATACTCTAATTTCTTTTTCCTGATTAATCTTTTAGTCATTCTCTGCCATTTTTTATATTCTGACCAATCATCTGACCTGCCACTCATCTTTGCGCAGTTATATGCTTTTTCCTTAAGCTTTCCTTAACTTCTTTAGCTAACCACAGATGGTGGCTCCTCCCTTTAGAATTTTTCCTTCCAGTAGGCATATACTGATTGAGTATTCTGAAATATCCCCTTAAACGTCAGCCATGTCTTCTCTATTGATCAATCCTCTAGCCTAGTTTCCAAGTTCACTTCAGCTAGTTTAGCTTTCATGCCCACATAGTTGCCCTTATTTAAGTTTAAGATACTAGTCTTAGACCTACTCTTCTCCTTTTCAAACTGGGTGTAAAATTCAATCATATTATGGCCGCTGCTACTTAGGGGTGCCTTTATCCTGAGGTCATTAATTAATCCTGTCAAAGTATGGTCAGTACTGTCACTCAGAGACGGTTGCTGTCTATACGCAATGTGGTCTGCGCTTTCACTGGGATTCGGGACCACACTCTGTGAGGACCTGGTGGGGGTGGGGGGCGGGGGTTGGTCTGTGATAAGCCAGTGATTCCTCTCGTTGTGCTTTCAGTCCATGACTCTTAATTTGAGCTGTGATTAGACGGTGATTACCTTGCACTCCTGAACAGCTGGCTCTCGCTTTCGAGAGACGCCCAACTCAATCATTCTCAATTAGAGTGCCGCAAACACGTGGCTATTACTCACTAATAATTGCGCCATTGTCCTCTTATTTGGCAACTAAATCAGACGGGGGATTTTTTTGAGATGTGTGTACAAAGTATCAATGAGTGCATTTTCAAATCAGTTAATCACAGTGCTGACACTTTGCAATATTCACTAGAAAATCTCTCTTCAACACAAGAATGAAGAATTATTTTTACATCAGTGCTACTCACATCCTCCTTCTCCAAGGTTACCAATCCAGTCTGTTTGTGTGTGTGTGCAATAGATAACATGCAAACATAGTGCTCCCACCCTGCACACTCTCTCTCTGACTGTCTTACTCCCTCTGTCTCTCTTTCTCACTCTCTGTCTCTACCTTTCTATCTCTGATTCTGTCTCTCGCTGACTATCTCACTTTCCATCTCTCTCTCTGTCTGTCTCTGTCTTTCTCTCTGTGTCTCACGCTTTCTCTCTCTCCGTCTCTCCGTTTCATTCTCTTACTGTTGCTCTGTTTCTCCCTCTGTCTCTCTGACTGTCTGCCTCTCCCTCTCTCTCTCCCTGTTTCTCTCTCTCTCTCTCCATCTCTCTCTCTCTCCCTCTCTCGCTCTCTCTACATCTCTGTCTCTGACTCTCTTTCTATCTGTCTGTCTCTCCCGCTCTCTGTCTCACCCTCTCTCATCCTCTGTCTCTCTCACTGTCTCTCCCCCTCTCTCACTGACTGAGAGATGAGATTGTAACTAACTGTACCTGTCGGACACATTCGATGAACAATCTCTCATTATTCAAACTCCTGGATTTCCTCTTCCTTTAAATCTGATTTTCAGATCCCTGAAGATGTCTGGGCAAACTGACATGGTGGTTACGAAAGTGTACAGGATTTTGTAAATGGGGCATTGAAGAAACATGGAAGTTATTTTAAACCTTTACAAATCTCAGTTTAAGTCCCAGCTGGAGTATTGTGTCCAATTCTCCATCCCAGATTTTAGGACGGATATGAGGGCTTTAAAGGGGATGCAAGAGATTTACTGGAATGTTACTCGGATGAGGAACTTCCTCCCTCAACTTCCCCCGCATTCCCCTGTCCTTGCTCCACCCAGTCATTCCTGTCCCCACTTTCCCCCTCCCTCCATCCTTCCCTTGGCCTTTTACTAGTTTGAACCCCTGATCTCCTGTCCTACTTGTGCATTTTAATCCAGTGCACACCTCCTGCCCATCGTGAAGAATCCTAGTTTCTGCATTGTTTCCTCAAATCTCAGACCCTGCCTCTGACAATCACCGTGATGACTCCTCTCTGCCTCCTGAATATCTCCCTGTTTCTCAGAGAGAAGAACTAGTTGCAGAGTTCAGGGAGGGACTGGCCAGAACTGGTCAGTGTTCAGGGTGGGACTGGCCAGAACTGCTCACAGCGTTCAGGGTGGGACTGACCAGACTGGTCAGTGTTCAGGGTGGGACTGACCAGAACTAGACGCAGTGTTCAGGGTGAGACTGACCAGAACTAGACGCAGTGTTCAGGGTGGGACTGACCAGAACTGGTCAGTGTTCAGGGTGGGACTGGCCAGAACTGGTCAGTGTTCAGGGTGGGACTGGCCAGAACTGGTCAGTGTTCAGGGTGGGGCTGACCAGAACTGGATGCAGTGTTCAGGGTGGGACTGACCAGAACTGGACGCAGTGTTCAGGGTGGGACTGACCAGAACTAGACGCAGTGTTCAGGATGGGACTGACCAGAACTAGACGCAGTGTTCAGGTGGGACTGACCAGAACTGGTCACAGTGTTCAGGGTGGGACTGACCAGAATTCTTCCAGTTTGACCTCTTCCTCCAGCTGTTTGATTTCAGTTGTTATTGCTCTGCTCCAATTCTCTATAGCAAACATTGAGACTTCCCCAAAGATCGGAGAAAACTGTTCATGGTGCGTGTGTGTGTGTGTATATGTGCATGTCTGAGTACGTGTGTGTGAGTATGTGTGCATGTGCATGCGTGTGTGTGTGTGTGAGCGCCTGTGTGAGCGCGCATGTGTGAGCATGCGTGTGAATGCGCGCATGTGCGCATGAGTGTGTATGTGTGTTTGTGTGTGTGTCTCTGTGCCTCTCTGTGTGTGTGCGTGTATGTGTACAAGTGTGTGTGTATGTGCGCTGTACATTACTGGTGTCAACAGTAAGTTTCCTGGCATTTGTTCTGCCCACAAACAGATTTTGTACAACCCATTATGTAATTTCTGAGCTGCTATCTCTGATCCCATCGTCCCTCCCAGTGTAGAATCATCCACAAATCAGAATCCAGACCATTGATGTAAATTAAAAACAGGAGCTCTGTAGTTTCAGAATTTCCCTCCAGAGCGAGTGGGTGAGTGTGAGCGTGTGTGTGTGTATAAGAGAGAGAGAGACAGTATATGTGATTGTGAGCTTGTGTGTGTGTGACTGAATTGGTGAGTGTGAGAATGTGTTAGTGTGAGCGAAAGCATGTGATTGTCAATGTGAGAGCGTGTGAGAGTGTGTAGTGTGAAAGAGAGTGTGAGTGTGAGAGAGAGTGAGTGAAAGAGAGAAAGATATGAGAGAGAGTCAGTCAAAGTGTGTGTGAGAGTGTGCATGTGAGTTTGTGGTTATGAATGTGTGTGTGTGTGTGAATCTGTGAGCATGAAGGATTAGTAAGAAGATGATAGCGGGGCACTTAGAAAATCTCAATGCAATCAAGCAGAGTCAACATGGTTTTGTGGAAAGGAAATCGTGTTTGACTAATGGAGTTCTTTGAGGAATTAATAAGCAACGTGGATAAAGGGGAACCTGTGGATGTGCTGTAGTTAGATTTCCAGAAGGCATTTGATAAGGTGCCTCATCAAAGGTTACTATGCAAAATAAGAGTTCATGATGTAGGGGGTAACATATCAGCAAGAATAGAGGATTGGTTAGCTCACAGGAAGCAGCGAGTAGTGATAAATGGGTTATTTCCAGATTGGCAAGATACGATAAGTGGAGTGTTGGGGCCTCAACTATCTACTATTTATATCAATGACTTGGATGAAGGGACTGAATGTATGGTTGCTAAATTTGCCGATGACACAAAGATAGGTAGGAAAGTAAATTGTGAAGAGGACATAAGGAGTCTGCAAAGGGTTAAGTGAAGTTAACCAAAGACAGGTTAAGTGAGTGGGAAAAAAAATTGGCAGATGGAGAATAATGTGGGAAAATGTGAATTTGTCCACTTTGGCAGGAAGAATAGAAAAGCAGCAAATTATTTAAATGGAGAGAGACTGCAGAACTCGGAGGTACCGAGGGATCTGGGTGTCCTGGTACATGAATCACAAAAAGTTAGCAGGCAGGTACAGCGAGTGATTAGAGAGGCAATTGGAGTGTTGTTGTTTATTGCAAGGGGAATGGAATATAAAAGTAGGGATGTTTTGTTACAGTTGTACAGGGCATTGGTGAGACCACATCTGGAGTACAATGTACAGTTTTGGTCTCCTTATTTGAGAAAGGATAGAATGGTAGAAACATTACAGTGCAGAAAGAGGCCATTCAGCCCATCATGTCTGCATTGGCCAATAAAGAGAAAAAAGAAAGTAGCCGCTCATTTTAATCCCACTTTCCAGCCCCTAGTCTGTAGCCTTGCAGGTTACAGCACTTCAGATGCAGATCCAGGTAGCTCTTAAATGAGTTGAGCATTTCAGCCTCAACCACCAACTTAGGCAGTGAATTCCAGACACCCACCACTCTCTGGGTGAAAAAGTTTTTCCTCATGTCTCCTCTAATCCTTCTACCAATCACTTTAAATCTGTGCCCCCTTGGTAATTGACCCCTCAGTTAGGGGAAACAAGCCTTCCCTGTCTGCTCTATCTAGGCCTCTCATAATCTAGTACCCCGCAATTAGGTCACCCCTTAGCCTCCTCTGTTCTAAGGAAAACAACCCCAGCCTATATAATCTGTCCTTTATACTGTAAATGCATTAAAAACAGTTCAGAGACGGGTCACTTGATTGATTCCTGGGATGGAGGGACTATCTTACCAGGAAAGGTTGGACAGGCTGGGCCTGTATCCATCGGAGTTTGGAAGAATGGGAGGTGATCTTATTGAATCATATAAGATCCTGAGGGGACTTGACAAGGCGGATACCCAGAGGATGTTTCCTCTTGAGGGAGAAACTAGAACTAGGGAACATGGTTTAAAAATAAGGGGCCTCCCACTTAAGATGGAGACGAGGAGACAATTTTCTCTCAAAGGGCCGTGAGTCTTTGAACTCTCCTCCCCAGAGAGCAGTGGAGGCAGAGTCGATGAATATTTTTAAGGCAGAGTGAGATAGATTCTTGACTAACAAGGAGTCAAAGGTTATCCGGGGTGGGAGGAAAGTGGAGTTGAGGAACAGTCAGATCAGCCACAGTCTTATTGAACAGTGGAGCAGGCTGGAGGGGCCAAGTGGCCTCCTCCTGTTCCTAATTCGAATGTTCATGTGAAAGTTTGTGTGTTAGTATAACAGTGGGTGGTTGTGTGTGTGTTAGAGAGAGTGTGAGTGAGTGTGAATGTGAGAGAATGTGAGAAAGAGTGTGTGTGAAAGAGAGTGAGTGTGAGAGAGTGAATGTGAGAGTGTGTGTGAGAGCATTTGAGTGAGTGTGAATGTGTGTGTGTGAGGGAGTGTGTGTGAGTGTGACAATGGTACATGTTGGCATGAGAGTGAGTGTGTGTGAGCTTGATTGTGTGTGAGTGTAAGAGTGTGTGTATCTTTGAGATAAAAGCAAAAAACTGCGGATGCTGGAAATCCAAAACAAAAACAGAATTACCTGGAAAAACTCAGCAGATCTGGCAGCATCGGTGGAGAAGAAAAGAGTTGACGTTTCAAGTCCTCATGAACCTTCAACAGAACAGTTCTGTTTTTGTGTGTATCTTTGTCCTTTCCTGTCTTCTGTTCTTGTCTTAACGCTGCTTGTCTGTAACTTTTTGCACTCTGACCATGTGTTGACACCTAAAACATCGATTCTACATCGTGTCCTCCTGGACGCAATTTATATACACGAAGAAATCACAAACAGCAATGTGATAGTGACATTACAATCTGTTACTGTGATGTTGATTGAGGGATAAATATTGGCCACACTAACAGATGCTCTCTCACATATTCACAATAAATAACTTGCCCGCTCTTCCGCAAACCAGTATCATGGGATCATATGTCCACCTGAGAAGGCCAAGGGGACCTTAATTTAACATCTCAGCTGAAAGGCTGCACCGCTGACAGTGCGGCACTCCCTCAGTACTGACCCTCTGTCAGTGCAGCACTCCCTCAGTACTGACCCTCCGACAGCGCAGCACACCCTCAGCACTGACCCTCCGACAGTGCGGCGCTCCCTCAGTACTGACTCTCTGATAGTGCAGCATTCCCTCAGTACTGAGCCTCCGACAGTGCGGCACTCCCTCAGTACTGACCCTCCAACAGTGCGGCACTCCCTCAGTACTGCACTGGGAGTGTCAGCCTGGATTAAATGCTGAAGACTCTGGAATGTGACTTGGATGCAGAACTTTCTGACTCAAAGGCAAACGTTCTCTCCAGTGAGCTACAGCTGACACTTGGGGTGCCTTGTGGACACACAACTGCTCAAACTCAATGGGTTGAATAGCCTATTTCTGTGCTGGATATTTTAAGATTCCAGATACGAACATATGAATTAGGAGCAGGAGTAGGCCATTCAGCCCCTTGAGCCTGCTCCATCATTCAATAAGATTTTGGCTGATCTGAATGTAACCTCAACCCCACATTCCTGTCTACCCCCGATAACCTTTCACCCTCTTGTTAATCAAGAATCTATCTAGCTCTGCCTTAAAAATATTCAAAGACTCTGCTTCCACTGCCTTTTGAGGAAGAGAGTTCCAAATTCTCTCAACCCTCTGAGAGAAAAAAATTCTCCTCATCTCTTACCCCTTATTTTTAAACAGTGACCCCTGGTTCTAGATTCTCCCACAAGAGGAAACATCCTTTCCACATCCACCCTGTCAAGACCCTTCAGGATCTTAAAGGTTTCAATCAAATTGCCTCTTACTCTTCTAAACTCCAGTGGTTACAAGCCTAACCTGTCCAACCTTTCCCCATTGGACAACCCACCCATTCCTGGTATTAGTCTGGTAAACCTTCTCTGAACTGATTCTAATGCATTTACATCTTTCCTTAAATAAGGAGACCAATGCTGTACACAATACTCCAGATGTGGTCTCACTAGTGCCCTGTAGAGCTGAAGCATAACCTCCCTATTTTTGTAATCCATTCCCCTCTCAATAAACAATAACATTCTTTTAGCTTTCCTCATTACCTGCTGTACCTGCACACTAGCCTTTTGTGATTCATGCACTAGGACACCCAGATCCTTCTGCACCTCAGAGCTCTGCAGTTTAGATATAACTTTTTATTCTTCCTGCCAAAATGGACAATTTCATATTTTTTTTATTCATTCACGGGATGTGGGTGTCACTGGCTGGGCCAGCATTTATTGCCCATCCCTAACTGCCCTTGTTCAGAGGGCATTTTATAAAGAGTCAGCCACATTGCTGTGGGTCTGGACTCACATGTAGGCCAGACCAGGTAAAGTGAACCAGGTGGATTTTTACATGGTTTCATGATGGTTCTCAGAATTTTAATTCCAGCTGTTTTTTAAAATTGAATTCAAATTTCACCATTTGATCTCCAGAGGATCACCTGGGTCTCTAGAAAACCAGTCCAGTGACAATTCCACTGTGCTACCACCTGCCCTTTATGCACCATTTGCCAGATATTTCTTTGCCCACTCATTTAACCGATCTGTCACTCTGAAGCCTCCTTATGTCCTCTTCATAATTTGCTTTCCCACCTACCTTTGTGTCAGCAGCAAATTTAGCCACCATTCCTTCGGCCCCTTCATTCAAGTTATTTATATAAAGTATAAAAAGCTGAGGCCCCAGCACTGATCCCTGTGACACACCACTCCTCACATCCTGCCAAACAGGAAAAAGACCCAGTTATGCCAACTCTCTGCTTCCTATGAGTCAGTGCGTGGAAATCTCGCTCAGAATGGAGATTGTTGCTTTGCACGGTTACGGTGATTGTGATTGTTGCTGAAGTATTCCGTTGTAAGATGCTGGAGTACCTGGCTGTTGTGTTAGTGTAATGCAGGTAGCCAGCAGCAGAGGGGGGTGTTTAACCACTCGGTCTTGTGATTCACCAAACTCTGGACAATTCATAAAAACAAAAAAACTGCGGATGCTGGAAATCCAAAACAAAAACAGAATTACCTGGAAAAACTCAGCAGGTCTGGCAGCATCGGCGGAGAAGAAAAGAGTTGACGTTTCGAGTCCTCTGTCGAAGGGTCATGAGGACTCGAAACGTCAACTCTTTTCTTCTCCGCCGATGCTGCCAGACCTGCTGAGTTTTTCCAGGTAATTCTGGACAATTCATTCTCTCCCCAGGTCAGGAAGATGAAGCTTCAGGATGTTTGTGTTTCGATCACAGCTTCACATCACTCACTAAAGGGTGGAGAAACTCCCAAGCAGCTAGTGAGATAGAAACATGTCCATAAAGAGAACAAATTCAGCCAAAGATTTTAATGACTGTGAGGTCAATATAGATTAATGCAGAAACAATTGCCTCTGACTCTCACACTCGAGATCCACTATCAACTCTCCTTATCTTAAAACAATTTCAGATCACCCCCTTAAAAAACTCCGAGTTTCTCGTTCGTAACATAATATCGTAATTCGTATTTCTCAGATACAGAGTGGATTATCTCCCACTTCCTTGCAGTCACTGACAAGGGTCAGTACTGAGGGAGTGCTGCACTGTCAGAAGGTCGGTACTGGGAGTGCTGCACTGTCGGAGGGTCAGCACTGAGGGAGTGCTGCACTGTCAGAGGGTCAGTACTGAGGGAGTGCTGCGCTGTCAGAGGGTCAGTACTGAGGGAGTGCTGCACTGTCAGAGGATCAGTACTGAGGGAGCGCTGCACTGTAGGAGGGTCAGTACTGAGGGAGTGTTGCACTGTTGGAGGGTCAGTACTGAGGGAGTGCTGCACTGTCAGAGGGTCAGTACTGAGGGAGTGCTGCACTGTTGGAGGGTCAGCACTGAGGGAGCGCTGCACTCTTGGAGGGTCAGTACTGAGGGAGTGCTACACTGTCAGTGGGTCAGTACTGAGGGAGTGCTGCACTGTTGGAGGGTCAGTACTGAGGGAGTGCTGCGCTATCGGAGGGTCAGCACTGAGGGAACGCTGCACTGTTGGAGGGTAAGTCCTGAGGGAGTGCTGCACTGTCGGAGAGTCAGTACTGAGGGACTGCTGCACTGTCGGAGGGTCAGTCCTGAGGGAGTGCCGCACTGTCGTGTCAGTACTGAGTGAGTGCTGCACTGTCGGAGGGTCAGTACTGAGGGAGTGTTGCACTGTTGGAGGATCAGTACTGAGGGAGTGCTGCACTCTTGGAGGGTCAGTACTGAGGGAGTGCTGCACTGTCAGTAGGTCATTACTGAGGGAGTGCTGCACTGTTGGAGGGTCAGTACTGAGGGAGTGCTGCCCTATCGGAGGGTCAGCATTGAGGGAGCGCTGCACCGTTGGAGGGTCAGTACTGAGGGAGTGCCGCACTGTTGGAGAGTCAGTACTGAGGGAACGCTGCACTGTTGGAGGGTAAGTCCTGAGGGAGTGTCGCACTGTCGTGTCAGTACTGAGGGAGTGCTGCACTGTCGGAGAGTCAGTACTGAGGGAACGCTGCACTGTTGGAGGGTCAGTCCTGAGGGAGTGCCGCACTGTCGTGTCAGTACTGAGAGAGCACTTTACTTTTTTAATTCACTCACGAGATGTGGGCTTTGCTGGCTGGATCAGCATTTAGTGCCCGTCCCTAATAGCCCTTAAGAAGTTGGTGGTGAGCTATCTTCTTGGTCTGCTGTAGTCCATTAGGTGTAGGTACACCCACAGTGCTGTTAGGAAGGGAGGATTTCGACCCAGCGACAGTGATATATTTCCAAGTCAGGATGGTGACCGTTCCCATCTATCTGCTGCCCTTGTCCTTCTAGATGGTAGGGACCATGGGTATGGAAGGTGCTGTCTAAGGAGCCTTGGTGAATTCCTGCAGTGCATCTTGTAGATGGTACACACTGCTGCTACTGTGCGTCGGTGGTAGAAGGAGTGAATGTTTGTGGATGTGATGCCAATCAAGTGGGCTGCTTTGTCCTGGACAGTGTCAAGCTTCTTCAGTGTTGTGGGAGCTGCACTCATCCAGGCAAGTGGGGAGTATTACATCACACTCCTGACTTGTGCCTTGTAGATGGTGGACAGGCTTTGGGGACTCAGGAGGTGAGTTACTCACCGCAGGATTCCCAGCCTCTGACCTGCTCTTGTAGCCACAGTATTTATATGGCTAGTCCAATTCAGTTTCTGGTCAATGGTAACCCCCACAGGGGGATAGTGGGGGATTCAGTGATGGTAATGCCATTGAACGTCAAGGGGTGATGATTAGATTCTCTCATTGCCCGACACTTGTGTGGTGTGAATGTTACTTACCACTTGTTAGCCCTGACCTGGATATTGTCCAGGTCTTGCTGCATATGGACATGGACTGCTTCAGTATCTGAGGAGTTGTGAATGGTGCTGAACATTGTGCAATCATCAGTGAACATCCCCCCTTCTGACCTTATGATGGAAGGAAGGTCATTGATGAAGCAGCTGAAGATGGTTGGGCCGAGGACACTACCCTGAGGAACTCCTGCAGTGATGTCCTGGAGCTGAGATGACTGACCTCCAACAACCACAACCATCTTCCTTTGTGCTTGGTATGACTCGAGCCAGTGTAGAGTTTTCCCCCTGATTCCCATTGACTCCAGTTTTGCTAGGGCTCCTTGATGCACATTTGGTCAAACGTGGCCATGACTCAAGGGCAGTCACTCTCACCTCACCTCAGGACCCCATGAAGTCTCGTACCACCCCTATAGTAACAGGTAGTGCAGAGGGTATAGAGAAGGAGGAACTTAGAACAATAACCATCACTAGAGAAAAAGTACTGAGCAAACTATTGGGATTAAAGGGTGACAAGTCTCCAGGACCTGATGGCCTACATCCCAGGGTCTTAAAGGAAGTGGCAGTGGGGATAGTGGACGCATTGGCTATAATATTCCAAAATTCCCTGGATTCTGGAAAGTTCCAGTAGATTGGAAAATGTTAATATAACGCCCTTATTCAAAAAGGGGAGCAGGCAGAAAGTAGGAAACTATAGACCAGTTAGTTTAACGTCTGTCATTGGGAAATTGTTGGAATCCATTATTAAGGAAGTAGTAATGGGGCATTTGGAAAGTCAAAATGCAATCCATCAGAGTCAGCATGGTTTAATGAAGAGTAAATCACGTTTGACTAATTTGCTGGGGTTCTTTGAAGATGTGACAAGCAAAGTGGATAATGGGGATCCTGTAGATGTAGTATATCTGGACTTCCAGAAGGCCTTTGATAAGGTGCCACACAAAAGATTAATACACAAGATAAGATTACATGGAGTTAGGGGTAATATATTAGCTTGGATAGAGAATTGACTAACCAACAGAAAGCAGAGAGTTGGGATAAATGGGTCTTTGGCAAGCTGTAACTAGTGGGGTGTCACAGGGTTCGGTCCTTGGGCCCCAACTATTTACAATCTATATTAATGACTTGGATCCAGGGATAGAAGGTACTATAGCTAAATTTGCAGATGACACCAAAATAAGTGGGAAAGTACTGAAGAAACAAGAAATTTACAAATAGATGTGGACAGGTTAGGTGAAGGGCCAAAATGTGGCAGCAGTTTAGATCTGGATAAGTGCATGGCTCCAGTTAGGTCAGAAGATAACAGGATGGAGTTAGACTTAAATGGAATTTCAGGCTTGAGTTAGACAGGCAGTTATGACAGGCTGAAGTGAGACAGCTGGAATTAGACAGCTAGTTGGAATTTTGGCATTTAGAAGGTGGAGTTCACAGGATTGAGTTAGACAGGCTTGGTTAGACAGGCTGGAGTAAGACTCGCTGGAGTTTAGAAGGATGAGTTAGAAGGCTGAGTTAGATAAGGCTAGAGATTAGACAGGCTTGAGTTAGAGGATTCTGAGAGTTAGGCTAGAGTTAGAGAGGAGAGTTAGAGGGGTGGATTTAGGCTGAGTTAGAAAGGTGAGTAGAGTGGGTGGATTTAGAGAGGCTGGATGTTAGACTGAATGGAGAGGAGAAGTTAGACAGGTGGTAGTTAGACAGGGTTGAGAAGAGAGGCTAAATTAGACAGGTGAAGTTAGATCAGCCATGAATAGAAGGCTGGAGCTAGACAGGCTGAATAACAGGTGGAGTTAGACAGGCTCAGGTTAGACAGGCTGGAGTAGACGCTGATTAGACAGGCCAAGATGAGACAGGCTGATTGTTAGACATGGCTGGAAAGGCTGAGTGCAAGGACAGGCTGTACTTGAGTGGGGATTCAGATGTCTGAGGAGAGTGGCTGGAGTTAGACCGGCTGGAGTCTAGGATGAGTTAGAGGGCTGTGTTAGGTGGTGGAAACAGCTGAGAGAAAAACAGGCTTGACCTCCTCTGGAGTTGACAGGCATCTGTTATGACAGAGTGGAGTAGACCACTGACAGCATTGTGGAGTTAGACAACTGAGTTAGACACCCTGAGTAGACAGCTGAGCTAAACAGGATGAGTTCGACAGGCTGAGTAGACCAGGCTGATGAGTTGCACAGGCCTGAGCAGACATGACTTAGACACTGTAAGGTGGCCCAGTTAAACAGGCTAGATTAAACAGCCTAGATGAACCCTGGCAGTGAAGAGCAGGCTGGATGTCAGAGCAGGCTGAGTTAAACACTGGACAACCATGGTGAGCTATGACAGGCTACTTAGCCAAACAGTTAGAAGGCTGGAGTAAGACAGCCACAGTCAGACAGGATCAGTTAAAAGGAGGAATCAACATCTGAGTTGTGACAGGCTGGAATTAACAACTCATTAGACAGCTGAAATAGACATCCTGCAATTAGCCCAGGATCAGTTAGAAAGCTGGAGTTGACAATCTTCAGTGAAGGTGGTGGAGTTCCACAGGCTGGAGCAGACAGGCTGGTCTTAGCCACTGATTGATGGTGGAGCCCAGCACAGGCTTGGAAAAGAAAGGCTGAAGTTCGACATTCTGGCAGTTAGAAGGCTGAGTAGACAGGCTGCAGCTAGACAAACTGCCAGTAGACAAGGCTGATTAGACATGTGAATTGACAGGCTGGAGTGTAGACAGGCTGGACAAATCCAGGCTGGAATGATTGAAGGCTAGCAGACAGGCTAAAGTAAGGCTGGAGTTAACAGGCTATCAGTCAGACTTGCTGAGTAACCTGGATGAACAGGCTGGGTTAGCACAGGCTGAGTCAGACAGGCTGGTTCAAACAGGACTGAGTGAGACATGAGGCGAGTTAGAGTGGCTGCCCTTACAGGCTGCATTAGACAGGCTGAGTTCACAGGCTGAGTTAGCCAAACTGGAGTTAGACAGGCTACTTAGCTGGCTGGAGTTAGACAGGCTGGAGTTAGACAGGCTGGAGTTAGCTGGAGTTAGACAGGCTGGAGTTGACAGGCTGGAGTTAGACAGGCTAGTTGACATCTGGAGTTAGAAGGCTGAGTTAGGGAGGCTGAGTTAGACAGGCTGGGTTTGACAGGCTCAGTTAGACAGCTGGAGTTAGACAGGCTGGAGTTAGACAGGCTGGAGTTAGACAGGCTGGGTTAGACAGGCTGAGTTAACAGGCTGAGTTAGACAGGCTGAGTTAGACAGGCTGATTAACTGGCAGGATTAGACATCTGAGTTAGACAGGCTGAGTTAGACAGGCTGGAGTTAGACAGGGAGTTAGAGAGGCTGGACTTTAGACAGGCTGGAGTCAGACAGGCTGGAGAGGCTGGAGTTAGACAGGCTGGAGTTAGATGCTGGAGTTAGGCTGGAGTTAGACAGGCTGAGTTAGACAGGCTGGAGTTAGACAGGCTGGACTTGACAGGCTGAGTTAGACAGGCTGGAGTTAGAGAGGCTGGAGTTAGACAGGCTGGACTTAGACAGGCTGAGTTAGACAGGCTGGAGTTAGAAGGCTGGAGTTAGGACAGGCTGAGTTAGACAGGCTGAGTAGACAGGCTGGAGTTAGGCTGGATAGACAGGCTGGAGTTAGAAGGCTGGAGTTAGACAGATGGAGTTACCACACTGGAGTTAGGCTGGAGTCAGACAGGCTGGAGTTAGACATTGAGTCAGAGGGCTGGAGTTAGACAGGCTGGATAGACAGGCTGAGTTAGAACTGGAGTTAGACAGCTGGAGTTAGACAGGCTGGAGTTAGACAGGCTGAGGTTAGACAGGCTGGAGTTAGACAGGCTGAGTTAGACAGGCTGAGTTAGACACTGGAGTTAGACAGGCTGGAGTTAGAGAGGCTGGAGTTAGACAGGCTGAGTTAGACAGGCTGAGTTAGACAGGCTGGAGTAGAAGGCTGGAGTTAGACAGGCTGGAGTTAGGCTGGAGTTAGACAGGCTGGAGTTAGAGACAGGAGTTAGACAGGTGGAGTTAGACAGGCTGGAGTTTAGACTGGAGGCTGGAGTTAGACAGGCTGGAGTTAGACAGGCTGGAGTTAGACAGGCTGGAGTTAGACAGGCTGAGGAGTTAGACAGGCTGGAGTTAGAGAGGCTGGAGTTAGACAGGCTGGAGTTAGACAGCTGGAGTTAGGCTGGAGTTAGACAGGCTGGAGTTAGACAGGTGGAGTTAGACAGGCTGGAGTTAGACAGGCTGGAGTTAGGCTGGAGTTAGACAGGCTGAGTTAGACAGGCTGGAGTTAGACAGGCTGGATTAGACAGGCTGAGTTAGACAGGCTGGAGTTAGACAGGCTGAGTTAGACAGGCTGAGTTAGACAGGCTGGAGTTAGACAGGCTGAGTTAGACAGGCTGGAGTTAGACAGGCTGAGTTAGACAGGCTGGAGTTAGACAGGCTGGAGTTAGACAGGCTGGAGTTAGGCTGGAGTTAGACAGGCTGAGTTAGACAGGCTGGAGTAGAGAGGCTGGAGTTAGACAGGCTGGAGTTAGGCTGGAGTTAGACAGGCTGGAGTTAGACAGGTTGAGTTAGACAGGCTGGAGTTAGACAGGCTGAGTTAGACAGGCTGAGTTAGACAGGCTGGAGTTAGACAGGCTGGAGTTAGACAGGCTGAGTTAGACAGGCTGGAGTTAGACAGGCTGGAGTTAGACAGGCTGGAGTTAGACAGGCTGGAGTTAGACAGGCTGAGTTAGACAGGCTGGTTAGACAGGCTGGAGTTAGACAGGCTGGAGTTAGACAGGCTGAGTTAGACAGGCTGGAGTTAGACAGGCTGGAGTTAGAGAGGCTGGAGTTAGACAGGCTGGAGTTAGACAGGCTGGAGTTAGACAGGCTGGAGTTAGACAGGCTGGAGTTAGGCTGGAGTTAGACAGCTGGAGTTAGACAGGCTGGAGTTAGACAGGCTGGAGTTAGGCTGAGTTAGACAGGCTGAGTTAGACAGGCTGGAGTTAGACAGGCTGAGTTAGACAGGCTGGAGTTAGACAGCTGGAGTTAGACAGGCTGAGTTAGACAGGCTGAGTTAGACAGGCTGGAGTTAGACAGGCTGGAGTTAGACAGGCTGAGTTAGACAGGCTGAGTTAGACAGGCTGGAGTTAGACAGGCTGAGTTAGACAGGCTGGAGTTAGACAGGCTGAGTTAGACAGGCTGGAGTTAGACAGGCTGGAGTTAGACACTGGAGTTAGGCTGGAGTTAGACAGGCTGGAGTTAGACAGGCTGGAGTTAGAAGGCTGGAGTTAGACAGGCTGGAGTTAGACAGGCTGAGTTAGACAGGCTGGAGTTAGACAGGCTGGAGTTAGACAGGCTGGAGTTAGACAGCTGGAGTTAGACAGGCTGGAGTTAGACAGGCTGGAGTTAGGCTGGAGTTAGACAGGCTGGAGTTAGACAGGCTGGAGTTAGACAGGCTGGAGTTAGACAGGCTGGAGTTAGGCTGGAGTTAGACAGGCTGAGTTAGACAGGCTGGAGTTAGACAGGCTGGAGTTAGACAGGCTGAGTTAGACAGGCTGGAGTTAGACAGGCTGGAGTTAGAAGGCTGAGTTAGACAGGCTGGAGTTAGACAGGCTGGAGTTAGACAGGCTGAGTTAGACAGGCTGGAGTTAGAGAGGCTGGAGTTAGACAGGCTGGAGTTAGACAGGCTGGAGTTAGACAGGCTGGAGTTAGGCTGGAGTTAGACAGGCTGGAGTTAGGCTGGAGTTAGACAGGCTGGATTTAGACAGGCTGGAGTTAGGCTGGAGTTAGACAGGCTGGAGTTAGACAGGTTGAGTTAGACAGGCTGGAGTTAGACAGGCTGAGTTAGACAGGCTGAGTTAGGCTGGAGTTAGACAGGCTGGAGTTAGACAGGCTGAGTTAGACAGCTGGAGTTAGACAGGCTGGAGTTAGACAGGCTGAGTTAGACAGGCTGGAGTTAGACAGGCTGAGTTAGACAGGCTGAGTTAGACAGGCTGGAGTTAGACAGGCTGAGTTAGACAGGCTGGAGTTAGACAGGCTGGAGTTAGACAGGCTGGAGTTAGACAGGCTGGAGTTAGAGAGGCTGGAGTTAGACAGGCTGGAGTTAGACAGGCTGGAGTTAGGCTGGAGTTAGACAGGCTGGAGTTAGACAGGCTGGAGTTAGACAGGCTGGAGTTAGACAGGCTGGAGTTAGGCTGGAGTTAGACAGGCTGAGTTAGACAGGCTGGAGTTAGACAGGCTGGAGTTAGACAGGCTGAGTTAGACAGGCTGGAGTTAGACAGGCTGGAGTTAGACAGGCTGGAGTTAGACAGGCTGAGTTAGACAGGCTGGAGTTAGACAGGCTGGAGTTAGACAGGCTGAGTTAGACAGGCTGAGTTAGACAGGCTGGAGTTAGACAGGCTGAGTTAGACAGGCTGGAGTTAGACAGGCTGGAGTTAGAGAGGCTGGAGTTAGACAGGCTGGAGTTAGAGAGGCAGGCTGGAGTTAGACAGGCTGGAGTTAGACAGGCTGGAGTTAGACAGGCTGGAGTTAGACAGGCTGGAGTTAGGCTGGAGTTAGACAGGCTGGAGTTAGACAGGTGAGTTAGAGAGGCTGGAGTTAGACAGGCTGGAGTTAGACAGGTTGAGTTAGACAGGCTGGAGTTAGACAGGCTGGAGTTAGACAGGCTGGAGTTAGACAGGCTGGAGTTAGACAGGCTGAGTTAGACAGGCTGAGTTAGACAGGCTGAGTTAGACAGGCTGGAGTTAGACAGGCTGGAGTTAGGCTGGAGTTAGACAGGCTGGAGTTAGACAGGCTGGAGTTAGGGCTGGAGTTAGACAGGCTGAGTTAGACAGGCTGGAGTTAGACAGGCTGGAGTTAGACAGGCTGAGTTAGACAGGCTGGAGTTAGACAGGCTGGAGTTAGACAGGCTGGAGTTAGACAGGCTGAGTTAGACAGGCTGGAGTTAGACAGGCTGGAGTTAGACAGGCTGAGTTAGACAGGCTGAGTTAGACAGGCTGGAGTTAGACAGGCTGAGTTAGACAGGCTGGAGTTAGACAGGCTGGAGTTAGACAGGCTGAGTTAGACAGGCTGGAGTTAGACAGGCTGGAGTTAGGCTGGAGTTAGACAGGCTGGAGTTAGAGAGGCTGGAGTTAGACAGGCTGGAGTTAGACAGGCTGGAGTTAGGCTGGAGTTAGACAGGCTGGAGTTAGACAGGTGGAGTTAGACAGGCTGGAGTTAGACAGGCTGGAGTTAGACAGGTTGAGTTAGAGAGGCTGGAGTTAGACAGGCTGGAGTTAGACAGGCTGAGTTAGACAGGCTGGAGTTAGACAGGCTGAGTTAGACAGGCTGAGTTAGACAGGCTGAGTTAGACAGGCTGAGTTAGACAGGCTGGAGTTAGGCTGAGTTAGAGAGGCTGGAGTTAGAGAGGCTGCAGTTAGACAGGCTGGAGTTAGACAGGCTGGAGTTAGACAGGCTGGAGTTAGGCTGGAGTTAGACAGCTGGAGTTAGACAGGCTGGAGTTAGGCTGGAGTTAGACAGGCTGGAGTTAGACAGGCTGGAGTTAGACAGGCTGAGTTAGACAGGCTGGAGTTAGACAGGCTGAGTTAGACAGGCTGAGTTAGACAGACTGGAGTTAGACAGGCTGAGTTAGACAGGCTGAGTTAGACAGGCTGAGTTAGACAGGCTGAGTTAGACAGGCTGAGTTAGACAGGCTGAGTTAGAGAGGCTGGAGTTAGACAGGCTGGAGTTAGACAGGCTGAGTTAGACAGGCTGGAGTTAGACAGGCTGGAGTTAGACAGGCTGAGTTAGACAGGCTGAGTTAGACAGGCTGGAGTTAGACAGGCTGAGTTAGACTGGAGTTAGAGAGGCTGGAGTTAGACAGGCTGAGTTAGACAGGCTGGAGTTAGACAGGCTGGAGTTAGACAGGCTGAGTTAGACAGGCTGGAGTTAGACAGGCTGGAGTTAGACAGGCTGGAGTTAGACAGGCTGGAGTTAGACAGGCTGGAGTTAGACAGGCTGGAGTTAGACAGGCTGGAGTTAGACAGGCTGAGTTAGACAGGCTGGAGTTAGACAGGCTGAGTTAGACAGGCTGAGTTAGACAGGCTGGAGTTAGACAGGCTGGAGTTAGACAGGCTGGAGTTAGACAGGCTGGAGTTAGACAGGCTGGAGTTAGACAGGCTGGAGTTAGACAGGCTGGAGTTAGACAGGCTGGAGTTAGACAGGCTGGAGTTAGACAGGCTGGAGTTAGACAGGCTGAGTTAGACAGGCTGGAGTTAGACAGGCTGGAGTTAGACAGGCTGGAGTTAGACAGGCTGGAGTTAGACAGGCTGGAGTTAGACAGGCTGGAGTTAGACAGGCTGAGTTAGACAGGCTGGAGTTAGACAGGCTGGAGTTAGACAGGCTGGAGTTAGACAGGCTGGAGTTAGACAGGCTGGAGTTAGACAGGCTGGAGTTAGACAGGCTGGAGTTAGACAGGCTGGAGTTAGACAGGCTGGAGTTAGACAGGCTGAGTTAGACAGGCTGAGTTAGACAGCTGGAGTTAGACAGGCTGGAGTTAGACAGGCTGAGTTAGACAGGCTGGAGTTAGACAGGCTGGAGTTAGACAGGCTGAGTTAGACAGGCTGGAGTTAGAGAGGCTGGAGTTAGACAGGCTGGAGTTAGGCTGGAGTTAGACAGGCTGGAGTTAGACAGGCTGGAGTTAGACAGGCTGGAGTTAGACAGGCTGGAGTTAGACAGGCTGAGTTAGACAGGCTGGAGTTAGACAGGCTGAGTTAGACAGGCTGAGTTAGACAGGCTGGAGTTAGACAGGCTGGAGTTAGACAGGCTGGAGTTAGACAGGCTGGAGTTAGACAGGCTGGAGTTAGACAGGCTGGAGTTAGACAGGCTGGAGTTAGACAGGCTGGAGTTAGACAGGCTGGAGTTAGACAGGCTGAGTTAGACAGGCTGGAGTTAGACAGGCTGGAGTTAGACAGGCTGGAGTTAGACAGGCTGGAGTTAGACAGGCTGGAGTTAGACAGGCTGGAGTTAGACAGGCTGGAGTTAGACAGGCTGGAGTTAGGCTGGAGTTAGACAGGTTGGAGTTAGACAGGCTGGAGTTAGACAGGCTGGAGTTAGACAGGCTGGAGTTAGACAGGCTGGAGTTAGACAGGCTGAGTTAGACAGGCTGGAGTTAGACAGGTTGGAGTTAGACAGGCTGGAGTTAGACAGGCTGGAGTTAGACAGGCTGGAGTTAGACAGGCTGAGTTAGACAGGCTGGAGTTAGACAGGCTGGAGTTAGACAGGCTGAGTTAGACAGGCTGAGTTAGACAGGCTGGAGTTAGACAGGCTGGAGTTAGACAGGCTGGAGTTAGACAGGCTGGAGTTAGACAGGCTGGAGTTAGACAGGCTGGAGTTAGACAGGCTGGAGTTAGACAGGCTGGAGTTAGACAGGCTGGAGTTAGACAGGCTGGAGTTAGACAGGCTGGAGTTAGACAGGCTGGAGTTAGGCTGGAGTTAGACAGGCTGGAGTTAGACAGGCTGGAGTTAGACAGGCTGGAGTTAGACAGGCTGGAGTTAGACAGGCTGGAGTTAGACAGGCTGGAGTTAGACAGGCTGGAGTTAGACAGGCTGGAGTTAGACAGGCTGGAGTTAGACAGGCTGAGTTAGACAGGCTGAGTTAGACAGGCTGGAGTTAGACAGGCTGGAGTTAGACAGGCTGGAGTTAGGCTGGAGTTAGACAGGCTGGAGTTAGACAGGCTGGAGTTAGGCTGGAGTTAGACAGGCTGGAGTTAGACAGGCTGGAGTTAGACAGGCTGGAGTTAGACAGGCTGGAGTTAGACAGGCTGAGTTAGAGAGGCTGGAGTTAGACAGGCTGGAGTTAGACAGGCTGGAGTTAGACAGGCTGGAGTTAGACAGGCTGGAGTTAGACAGGCTGGAGTTAGACAGGCTGGAGTTAGACAGGCTGAGTTAGACAGGCTGGAGTTAGACAGGCTGAGTTAGACAGGCTGGAGTTAGAGAGGCTGGAGTTAGACAGGCTGGAGTTAGACAGGCTGGAGTTAGACAGGCTGGAGTTAGGCTGGAGTTAGACAGGCTGGAGTTAGACAGGCTGAGTTAGACAGGTTAGAGTTAGACAGGCTGGAGTTAGGCTGGAGTTAGACAGGCTGGAGTTAGACAGGCTGAGTTAGACAGGCTGGAGTTAGACAGGCTGGAGTTAGACAGGCTGAGTTAGAGAGGCTGGAGTTAGACAGGCTGGAGTTAGACAGGCTGGAGTTAGACAGGCTGGAGTTAGACAGGCTGAGTTAGACAGGCTGAGTTAGACAGGCTGAGTTAGACAGGCTGGAGTTAGACAGGCTGGAGTTAGGCTGGAGTTAGACAGGCTGGAGTTAGACAGGCTGGAGTTAGACAGGCTGGAGTTAGACAGGCTGAGTTAGACAGGCTGGAGTTAGACAGGCTGGAGTTAGACAGGCTGGAGTTAGACAGGCTGGAGTTAGACAGGCTGGAGTTAGACAGGCTGGAGTTAGACAGGCTGGAGTTAGACAGGCTGGAGTTAGACAGGCTGAGTTAGACAGGCTGAGTTAGACAGGCTGGAGTTAGACAGGCTGGAGTTAGACAGGCTGGAGTTAGACAGGCTGAGTTAGACAGGCTGAGTTAGACAGGCTGAGTTAGACAGGCTGGAGTTAGACAGGCTGGAGTTAGGCTGGAGTTAGACAGGCTGGAGTTAGACAGGCTGGAGTTAGACAGGCTGGAGTTAGACAGGCTGGAGTTAGACAGGCTGGAGTTAGGCTGGAGTTAGACAGGCTGGAGTTAGACAGGCTGGAGTTAGACAGGCTGGAGTTAGACAGGCTGGAGTTAGACAGGCTGGAGTTAGACAGGCTGGAGTTAGACAGGCTGGAGTTAGACAGGCTGAGTTAGACAGGTTGAGTTAGACAGGCTGGAGTTAGACAGGCTGAGTTAGACAGGCTGAGTTAGACAGGCTGAGTTAGACAGGCTGGAGTTAGACAGGCTGGAGTTAGACAGGCTGGAGTTAGACAGGCTGAGTTAGACAGGCTGAGTTAGACAGGCTGGAGTTAGACAGGCTGGAGTTAGACAGGCTGGAGTTAGAGAGGCTGGAGTTAGACAGGCTGGAGTTAGACAGGCTGGAGTTAGACAGGCTGGAGTTAGACAGGCTGGAGTTAGACAGGCTGGAGTTAGACTGGAGTTAGACAGGCTGGAGTTAGACAGGCTGAGTTAGACAGGCTGGAGTTAGACAGGCTGGAGTTAGACAGGCTGAGTTAGACAGGCTGGAGTTAGACAGGCTGAGTTAGACAGGCTGGAGTTAGACAGGCTGGAGTTAGACAGGCTGGAGTTAGACAGGCTGGAGTTAGACAGGCTGGAGTTAGACAGGCTGGAGTTAGACAGGCTGGAGTTAGACAGGCTGGAGTTAGACAGGCTGGAGTTAGACAGGCTGGAGTTAGACAGGCTGGAGTTAGACAGGCTGGAGTTAGACAGGCTGGAGTTAGACAGGCTGGAGTTAGACAGGCTGGAGTTAGACAGGCTGGAGTTAGACAGGCTGGAGTTAGACAGGCTTGAGTTAGACAGGCTGGAGTTAGACAGGCTGGAGTTAGACAGGCTGGAGTTAGACAGGCTGGAGTTAGACAGGCTGGAGTTAGGCTGGAGTTAGACAGGCTGGAGTTAGACAGGCTGGAGTTAGACAGGCTGAGTTAGACAGGCTGAGTTAGACAGGCTGAGTTAGACAGGCTGAGTTAGACAGGCTGGAGTTAGACAGGCTGAGTTAGACAGGCTGAGTTAGAGAGGTTGGAGTTAGACAGGCTGGAGTTAGACAGGCTGAGTTAGACAGGCTGAGTTAGACAGGCTGGAGTTAGACAGGCTGGAGTTAGGCTGGAGTTAGACAGGCTGGAGTTAGACAGGCTGGAGTTAGACAGGCTGAGTTAGACAGGCTGAGTTAGACAGGCTGGAGTTAGACAGGCTGAGTTAGACAGGCTGGAGTTAGACAGGCTGAGTTAGACAGGCTGGAGTTAGACAGGCTGGAGTTAGACAGGCTGGAGTTAGACAGGCTGGAGTTAGACAGGCTGGAGTTAGACAGGCTGGAGTTAGACAGGCTGGAGTTAGACAGGCTGGAGTTAGACAGGCTGGAGTTAGACAGGCTGGAGTTAGACAGGCTGGAGTTAGACAGGCTGGAGTTAGACAGGCTGGAGTTAGACAGGCTGGAGTTAGACAGGCTGGAGTTAGACAGGCTGGAGTTAGGCTGGAGTTAGACAGGCTGGAGTTAGACAGGCTGGAGTTAGACAGGCTGGAGTTAGACAGGCTGGAGTTAGGCTGGAGTTAGACAGGCTGAGTTAGACAGGCTGGAGTTAGACAGGCTGGAGTTAGACAGGCTGGAGTTAGACAGGCTGGAGTTAGACAGGCTGGAGTTAGACAGGCTGGAGTTAGACAGGCTGAGTTAGACAGGCTGGAGTTAGACAGGCTGGAGTTAGACAGGCTGAGTTAGACAGGCTGGAGTTAGACAGGCTGGAGTTAGACAGGCTGAGTTAGACAGGCTGGAGTTAGATAGGCTGGAGTTAGACAGGCTGGAGTTAGACAGGCTGGAGTTAGACAGGCTGGAGTTAGGCTGGAGTTAGACAGGCTGGAGTTAGACAGGCTGAGTTAGACAGGTTAGAGTTAGACAGGCTGGAGTTAGGCTGGAGTTAGACAGGCTGGAGTTAGACAGGCTGAGTTAGACAGGCTGGAGTTAGACAGGCTGGAGTTAGACAGGCTGGAGTTAGACAGGCTGGAGTTAGACAGGCTGGAGTTAGACAGGCTGGAGTTAGACAGGCTGGAGTTAGACAGGCTGAGTTAGACAGGCTGGAGTTAGACAGGCTGAGTTAGACAGGCTGGAGTTAGACAGGCTGGAGTTAGGCTGGAGTTAGACAGGCTGGAGTTAGACAGGCTGGAGTTAGGCTGGAGTTAGACAGGCTGAGTTAGACAGGCTGGAGTTAGACAGGCTGGAGTTAGACAGGCTGAGTTAGACAGGCTGGAGTTAGACAGGCTGGAGTTAGACAGGCTGGAGTTAGACAGGCTGAGTTAGACAGGCTGGAGTTAGACAGGCTGGAGTTAGACAGGCTGAGTTAGACAGGCTGAGTTAGACAGGCTGGAGTTAGACAGGCTGAGTTAGACAGGCTGGAGTTAGACAGGCTGGAGTTAGACAGGCTGGAGTTAGACAGGCTGGAGTTAGACAGGCTGGAGTTAGGCTGGAGTTAGACAGGCTGGAGTTAGACAGGCTGGAGTTAGACAGGCTGGAGTTAGAGAGGCTGGAGTTAGGCTGGAGTTAGACAGGCTGGAGTTAGAGAGGCTGGAGTTAGAGAGGCTGGAGTTAGACAGGCTGGAGTTAGACAGGCTGGAGTTAGACAGGCTGGAGTTAGAGAGGCTGGAGTTAGACAGGCTGGAGTTAGAGAGGCTGGAGTTAGACAGGCTGGAGTTAGACAGGCTGGAGTTAGACAGGCTGGAGTTAGACAGGCTGGAGTTAGACAGGCTGGAGTTAGACAGGCTGGAGTTAGACAGGCTGGAGTTAGACAGGCTGGAGTTAGACAGGCTGGAGTTAGACAGGCTGGAGTTAGACAGGCTGGAGTTAGACAGGCTGGAGTTAGACAGGCTGAGTTAGACAGGCTGGAGTTAGACAGGCTGAGTTAGACAGGCTGGAGTTAGACAGGCTGGAGTTAGACAGGCTGGAGTTAGACAGGCTGGAGTTAGACAGGCTGGAGTTAGACAGGCTGGAGTTAGACAGGCTGGAGTTAGACAGGCTGGAGTTAGACAGGCTGGAGTTAGACAGGCTGAGTTAGACAGGCTGGAGTTAGACAGGCTGGAGTTAGACAGGCTGGAGTTAGACAGGCTGGAGTTAGACAGGCTGGAGTTAGACAGGCTGGAGTTAGACAGGCTGGAGTTAGACAGGCTGGAGTTAGACAGGCTGGAGTTAGACAGGCTGGAGTTAGACAGGCTGGAGTTAGACAGGCTGGAGTTAGACAGGCTGGAGTTAGACAGGCTGGAGTTAGACAGGCTGAGTTAGACAGGCTGGAGTTAGACAGGCTGGAGTTAGACAGGCTGGAGTTAGACAGGCTGGAGTTAGACAGGCTGGAGTTAGACAGGCTGGAGTTAGACAGGCTGGAGTTAGACAGGCTGGAGTTAGACAGGCTGGAGTTAGACAGGCTGGAGTTAGACAGGCTGGAGTTAGACAGGCTGGAGTTAGACAGGCTGGAGTTAGACAGGCTGGAGTTAGACAGGCTGGAGTTAGACAGGCTGGAGTTAGACAGGCTGGAGTTAGACAGGCTGGAGTTAGACAGGCTGGAGTTAGACAGGCTGGAGTTAGACAGGCTGGAGTTAGACAGGCTGAGTTAGACAGGCTGGAGTTAGACAGGCTGGAGTTAGACAGGCTGAGTTAGACAGGCTGAGTTAGACAGGCTGGAGTTAGACAGGCTGGAGTTAGACAGGCTGGAGTTAGACAGGCTGGAGTTAGACAGGCTGGAGTTAGACAGGCTGGAGTTAGACAGGCTGGAGTTAGACAGGCTGGAGTTAGACAGGCTGGAGTTAGACAGGCTGGAGTTAGACAGGCTGGAGTTAGACAGGCTGGAGTTAGGCTGGAGTTAGACAGGCTGGAGTTAGACAGGCTGAGTTAGACAGGCTGGAGTTAGACAGGCTGGAGTTAGACAGGCTGGAGTTAGACAGGCTGGAGTTAGACAGGCTGGAGTTAGACAGGCTGGAGTTAGACAGGCTGGAGTTAGACAGGCTGGAGTTAGACAGGCTGGAGTTAGACAGGCTGGAGTTAGACAGGCTGGAGTTAGACAGGCTGGGAGACAGGCTGGAGTTAGACAGGCTGGAGTTAGACAGGCTGGAGTTAGACAGGCTGGAGTTAGACAGGCTGAGTTAGACAGGCTGGAGTTAGACAGGCTGGAGTTAGACAGGCTGGAGTTAGACAGGCTGAGTTAGACAGGCTGGAGTTAGACAGGCTGGAGTTAGACAGGCTGGAGTTAGACAGGCTGGAGTTAGACAGGCTGGAGTTAGACAGGCTGGAGTTAGACAGGCTGAGTTAGACAGGCTGAGTTAGACAGGCTGGAGTTAGACAGGCTGAGTTAGACAGGCTGGAGTTAGACAGGCTGGAGTTAGACAGGCTGGAGTTAGACAGGCTGGAGTTAGACAGGCTGGAGTTAGGCTGGAGTTAGACAGGCTGGAGTTAGACAGGCTGGAGTTAGACAGGCTGGAGTTAGACAGGCTGGAGTTAGGCTGGAGTTAGACAGGCTGGAGTTAGACAGGTTGAGTTAGACAGGCTGGAGTTAGACAGGCTGGAGTTAGACAGGTTGAGTTAGACAGGCTGGAGTTAGACAGGCTGGAGTTAGACAGGCTGGAGTTAGACAGGCTGGAGTTAGACAGGCTGAGTTAGACAGGCTGAGTTAGACAGGCTGAGTTAGACAGGCTGGAGTTAGACAGGCTGGAGTTAGGCTGGAGTTAGACAGGCTGGAGTTAGACAGGCTGGAGTTAGGCTGGAGTTAGACAGGCTGAGTTAGACAGGCTGGAGTTAGACAGGCTGGAGTTAGACAGGCTGAGTTAGACAGGCTGGAGTTAGACAGGCTGGAGTTAGACAGGCTGGAGTTAGACAGGCTGAGTTAGACAGGCTGGAGTTAGACAGGCTGGAGTTAGACAGGCTGGAGTTAGACAGGCTGAGTTAGACAGGCTGGAGTTAGACAGGCTGGAGTTAGACAGGCTGAGTTAGACAGGCTGAGTTAGACAGGCTGAGTTAGACAGGCTGGAGTTAGACAGGCTGGAGTTAGGCTGGAGTTAGACAGGCTGGAGTTAGACAGGCTGGAGTTAGACAGGCTGGAGTTAGAGAGGCTGGAGTTAGACAGGCTGGAGTTAGGCTGGAGTTAGACAGGCTGGAGTTAGACAGGCTGGAGTTAGGCTGGAGTTAGACAGGCTGGAGTTAGACAGGCTGGAGTTAGACAGGCTGAGTTAGACAGGCTGGAGTTAGACAGGCTGAGTTAGACAGGCTGAGTTAGACAGGCTGGAGTTAGACAGGCTGAGTTAGACAGGCTGAGTTAGACAGGCTGAGTTAGACAGGCTGAGTTAGACAGGCTGAGTTAGACAGGCTGAGTTAGACAGGCTGAGTTAGACAGGCTGAGTTAGACAGGCTGGAGTTAGACAGGCTGGAGTTAGACAGGCTGAGTTAGACAGGCTGGAGTTAGACAGGCTGGAGTTAGACAGGCTGAGTTAGACAGGCTGGAGTTAGACAGGCTGGAGTTAGACAGGCTGAGTTAGACTGGAGTTAGAGAGGCTGGAGTTAGACAGGCTGAGTTAGACAGGCTGGAGTTAGACAGGCTGGAGTTAGACAGGCTGAGTTAGACAGGCTGGAGTTAGACAGGCTGAGTTAGACAGGCTGGAGTTAGACAGGCTGGAGTTAGAGAGGCTGGAGTTAGACAGGCTGGAGTTAGACAGGCTGGAGTTAGACAGGCTGGAGTTAGACAGGCTGGAGTTAGAGAGGCTGGAGTTAGACAGGCTGGAGTTAGACAGGCTGGAGTTAGACAGGCTGAGTTAGACAGGCTGGAGTTAGACAGGCTGGAGTTAGACAGGCTGAGTTAGACAGGCTGAGTTAGACAGGCTGGAGTTAGACAGGCTGGAGTTAGACAGGCTGGAGTTAGACAGGCTGGAGTTAGACAGGCTGGAGTTAGGCTGGAGTTAGACAGGCTGGAGTTAGACAGGCTGGAGTTAGGCTGGAGTTAGACAGGCTGGAGTTAGACAGGCTGGAGTTAGACAGGCTGAGTTAGACAGGCTGGAGTTAGACAGGCTGAGTTAGACAGGCTGAGTTAGACAGGCTGGAGTTAGACAGGCTGGAGTTAGACAGGCTGAGTTAGACAGGCTGAGTTAGACAGGCTGGAGTTAGACAGGCTGAGTTAGACAGGCTGAGTTAGACAGGCTGGAGTTAGACAGGCTGGAGTTAGGCTGGAGTTAGACAGGCTGGAGTTAGACAGGCTGGAGTTAGACAGGCTGAGTTAGACAGGCTGAGTTAGACAGGCTGAGTTAGACAGGCTGGAGTTAGACAGGCTGGAGTTAGACAGGCTGAGTTAGACAGACTGGAGTTAGACAGGCTGGAGTTAGACAGGCTGGAGTTAGACAGGCTGGAGTTAGACAGGCTGAGTTAGACAGGCTGAGTTAGACAGGCTGGAGTTAGACAGGCTGGAGTTAGACAGGCTGGAGTTAGACAGGCTGGAGTTAGACAGGCTGGAGTTAGACAGGCTGGAGTTAGACAGGCTGGAGTTAGACAGGCTGGAGTTAGACAGGCTGGAGTTAGGCTGGAGTTAGACAGGCTGGAGTTAGACAGGCTGGAGTTAGACAGGCTGGAGTTAGGCTGGAGTTAGACAGGCTGGAGTTAGACAGGCTGGAGTTAGACAGGCTGGAGTTAGACAGGCTGGAGTTAGACAGGCTGGAGTTAGACAGGCTGGAGTTAGACAGGCTGGAGTTAGACAGGCTGGAGTTAGGCTGGAGTTAGACAGGCTGGAGTTAGACAGGCTGGAGTTAGACAGGCTGGAGTTAGACAGGTTGAGTTAGACAGGCTGGAGTTAGACAGGCTGGAGTTAGACAGGCTGAGTTAGACAGGCTGGAGTTAGACAGGCTGAGTTAGACAGGCTGGAGTTAGACAGGCTGGAGTTAGACAGGCTGGAGTTAGGCTGGAGTTAGACAGGCTGGAGTTAGACAGGCTGGAGTTAGACAGGCTGGAGTTAGACAGGCTGGAGTTAGGCTGGAGTTAGACAGGCTGGAGTTAGACAGGCTGAGTTAGACAGGCTGGAGTTAGACAGGCTGGAGTTAGACAGGCTGAGTTAGACAGGCTGGAGTTAGACAGGCTGGAGTTAGACAGGCTGGAGTTAGACAGGCTGGAGTTAGACAGGCTGGAGTTAGACAGGCTGGAGTTAGACAGGCTGAGTTAGACAGGCTGGAGTTAGACAGGCTGGAGTTAGGCTGGAGTTAGACAGGCTGGAGTTAGACAGGCTGGAGTTAGGCTGGAGTTAGACAGGCTGAGTTAGACAGGCTGGAGTTAGACAGGCTGGAGTTAGACAGGCTGGAGTTAGACAGGCTGAGTTAGACAGGCTGGAGTTAGACAGGCTGGAGTTAGACAGGCTGGAGTTAGACAGGCTGGAGTTAGACAGGCTGGAGTTAGACAGGCTGGAGTTAGACAGGCTGAGTTAGACAGGCTGGAGTTAGACAGGCTGGAGTTAGACAGGCTGGAGTTAGACAGGCTGGAGTTAGACAGGCTGGAGTTAGACAGGCTGGAGTTAGACAGGCTGGAGTTAGACAGGCTGGAGTTAGGCTGGAGTTAGAGAGGCTGGAGTTAGACAGGCTGGAGTTAGACAGGCTGGAGTTAGACAGGCTGGAGTTAGACAGGCTGGAGTTAGACAGGCTGGAGTTAGACAGGCTGAGTTAGACAGGCTGGAGTTAGACAGGCTGGAGTTAGACAGGCTGAGTTAGACAGGCTGGAGTTAGACAGGCTGGAGTTAGACAGGCTGGAGTTAGACAGGCTGGAGTTAGACAGGCTGAGTTAGACAGGCTGAGTTAGACAGGCTGGAGTTAGACAGGCTGGAGTTAGACAGGCTGGAGTTAGGCTGGAGTTAGACAGGCTGGAGGAGTTAGACAGGCTGGAGTTAGACAGGCTGGAGTTAGACAGGCTGGAGTTAGACAGGCTGGAGTTAGGCTGGAGTTAGACAGGCTGGAGTTAGACAGGCTGGAGTTAGACAGGCTGGAGTTAGACAGGCTGAGTTAGACAGGCTGAGTTAGACAGGCTGGAGTTAGACAGGCTGAGTTAGACAGGCTGAGTTAGACAGGCTGGAGTTAGACAGGCTGGAGTTAGACAGGCTGGAGTTAGACAGGCTGAGTTAGACAGGCTGGAGTTAGACAGGCTGAGTTAGACAGGCTGGAGTTAGACAGGCTGGAGTTAGACAGGCTGGAGTTAGACAGGCTGGAGTTATACAGGCTGGAGTTAGACAGGCTGAGTTAGACAGGCTGGAGTTAGACAGGCTGGAGTTAGACAGGCTGGAGTTAGACTGGAGTTAGACAGGCTGGAGTTAGACAGGCTGAGTTAGACAGGCTGGAGTTAGACAGGCTGGAGTTAGACAGGCTGGAGTTAGACAGGCTGGAGTTAGACAGGCTGGAGTTAGACAGGCTGGAGTTAGACAGGCTGGAGTTAGACAGGCTGGAGTTAGACAGGCTGGAGTTAGACAGGCTGGAGTTAGACAGGCTGGAGTTAGACAGGCTGGAGTTAGACAGGCTGGAGTTAGACAGGCTGGAGTTAGACAGGCTGGAGTTAGACAGGCTGGAGTTAGACAGGCTGGAGTTAGACAGGCTGGAGTTAGACAGGCTGGAGTTAGACAGGCTGGAGTTAGACAGGCTGGAGTTAGACAGGCTGGAGTTAGACAGGCTGAGTTAGACAGGCTGGAGTTAGACAGGCTGGAGTTAGACAGG
Organism: Carcharodon carcharias; assembly: GCF_017639515.1. Lineage (NCBI taxonomy): Eukaryota > Metazoa > Chordata > Chondrichthyes > Lamniformes > Lamnidae > Carcharodon > Carcharodon carcharias. The sequence continues at coordinate 112,620,618 of NC_054486.1, forward strand.
CTGGAGTTAGACAGGCTGGAGTTAGACAGGCTGGAGTTAGACAGGCTGGAGTTAGACAGGCTGGAGTTAGACAGGCTGAGTTAGACAGGCTGGAGTTAGACAGGCTGGAGTTAGACAGGCTGGAGTTAGACAGGCTGGAGTTAGACAGGCTGGAGTTAGACAGGCTGGAGTTAGACAGGCTGGAGTTAGACAGGCTGGAGTTAGACAGGCTGGAGTTAGACAGGCTGGAGTTAGACAGGCTGGAGTTAGACAGGCTGGAGTTAGACAGAGCTGGAGTTAGACAGGCTGGAGTTAGACAGGCTGGAGTTAGACAGGCTGGAGTTAGACAGGCTGAGTTAGACAGGCTGGAGTTAGACAGGCTGGAGTTAGACAGGCTGGAGTTAGACAGGCTGGAGTTAGACAGGCTGGAGTTAGACAGGCTGGAGTTAGACAGGCTGGAGTTAGACAGGCTGGAGTTAGACAGGCTGGAGTTAGACAGGCTGGAGTTAGGCTGGAGTTAGACAGGCTGGAGTTAGACAGGCTGGAGTTAGACAGGCTGGAGTTAGACAGGCTGGAGTTAGGCTGGAGTTAGACAGGCTGGAGTTAGACAGGCTGGAGTTAGACAGGCTGGAGTTAGACAGGCTGGAGTTAGACAGGCTGGAGTTAGACAGGCTGGAGTTAGACAGGCTGGAGTTAGACAGGCTGGAGTTAGACAGGCTGGAGTTAGACAGGCTGGAGTTAGACAGGCTGGAGTTAGACAGGCTGAGTTAGACAGGCTGGAGTTAGACAGGCTGAGTTAGACAGGCTGGAGTTAGACAGGCTGGAGTTAGACAGGCTGGAGTTAGACAGGCTGGAGTTAGACAGGCTGGAGTTAGACAGGCTGGAGTTAGACAGGCTGGAGTTAGACAGGCTGGAGTTAGACAGGCTGGAGTTAGACAGGCTGGAGTTAGGCTGGAGTTAGACAGGCTGGAGTTAGACAGGCTGGAGTTAGACAGGCTGGAGTTAGACAGGCTGGAGTTAGACAGGCTGAGTTAGACAGGCTGGAGTTAGAGAGGCTGGAGTTAGACAGGCTGGAGTTAGACAGGCTGGAGTTAGACAGGCTGGAGTTAGACAGGCTGGAGTTAGACAGGCTGAGTTAGACAGGCTGGAGTTAGACAGGCTGGAGTTAGGCTGGAGTTAGACAGGCTGGAGTTAGACAGGCTGGAGTTAGGCTGGAGTTAGACAGGCTGGAGTTAGACAGGCTGGAGTTAGACAGGCTGGAGTTAGACAGGCTGAGTTAGACAGGCTGGAGTTAGACAGGCTGGAGTTAGACAGGCTGGAGTTAGACAGGCTGAGTTAGACAGGCTGGAGTTAGACAGGCTGGAGTTAGACAGGCTGAGTTAGACAGGCTGGAGTTAGACAGGCTGGAGTTAGACAGGCTGGAGTTAGACAGGCTGAGTTAGACAGGCTGGAGTTAGACAGGCTGGAGTTAGACAGGCTGGAGTTAGACAGGCTGGAGTTAGGCTGGAGTTAGACAGGCTGGAGTTAGACAGGCTGGAGTTAGACAGGCTGGAGTTAGACAGGCTGGAGTTAGACAGGCTGGAGTTAGACAGGCTGGAGTTAGACAGGCTGGAGTTAGGCTGGAGTTAGACAGGCTGGAGTTAGACAGGCTGGAGTTAGACAGGCTGGAGTTAGACAGGCTGGAGTTAGACAGGCTGGAGTTAGACAGGCTGGAGTTAGACAGGCTGGAGTTAGACAGGCTGAGTTAGACAGGTTGAGTTAGACAGGCTGGAGTTAGACAGGCTGGAGTTAGGCTGAGGTTAGACAGGCTGGAGTTAGACAGGCTGGAGTTAGACAGGCTGGAGTTAGACAGGCTGGAGTTAGACAGGCTGGAGTTAGACAGGCTGGAGTTAGACAGGCTGGAGTTAGACAGGCTGGAGTTAGACAGGCTGGAGTTAGACAGGCTGGAGTTAGACAGGCTGGAGTTAGACAGGCTGGAGTTAGACAGGCTGGAGTTAGACAGGCTGGAGTTAGACAGGCTGAGTTAGACAGGCTGGAGTTAGACAGGCTGGAGTTAGGCTGGAGTTAGACAGGCTGGAGTTAGACAGGCTGAGTTAGACAGGCTGGAGTTAGAGAGGCTGGAGTTAGACTGGAGTTAGACAGGCTGGAGTTAGACAGGCTGGAGTTAGACAGGCTGGAGTTAGACAGGCTGGAGTTAGACAGGCTGGAGTTAGACAGGCTGGAGTTAGACAGGCTGGAGTTAGACAGGCTGGAGTTAGACAGGCTGGAGTTAGACAGGCTGAGTTAGACAGGCTGAGTTAGACAGGCTGGAGTTAGACAGGCTGGAGTTAGACAGGCTGGAGTTAGACAGGCTGGAGTTAGACAGGCTGGAGTTAGACAGGCTGGAGTTAGACAGGCTGGAGTTAGACAGGCTGGAGTTAGACAGGCTGGAGTTAGACAGGCTGGAGTTAGACAGGCTGGAGTTAGACAGGCTGGAGTTAGACAGGCTGGAGTTAGACAGGCTGGAGTTAGACAGGCTGGAGTTAGACAGGCTGGAGTTAGACAGGCTGGAGTTAGACAGGCTGGAGTTAGACAGGCTGGAGTTAGACAGGCTGGAGTTAGACAGGCTGGAGTTAGACAGGCTGGAGTTAGACAGGCTGGAGTTAGACAGGCTGGAGTTAGACAGGCTGAGTTAGACAGGCTGGAGTTAGAGAGGCTGGAGTTAGACAGGCTGGAGTTAGGCTGGAGTTAGACAGGCTGGAGTTAGACAGGCTGGAGTTAGGCTGGAGTTAGACAGGCTGGAGTTAGACAGGCTGGAGTTAGACAGGCTGAGTTAGACAGGCTGGAGTTAGACAGGCTGGAGTTAGACAGGCTGGAGTTAGGCTGGAGTTAGACAGGCTGGAGTTAGACAGGCTGGAGTTAGACAGGCTGGAGTTAGACAGGCTGAGTTAGACAGGCTGGAGTTAGACAGGCTGGAGTTAGACAGGCTGAGTTAGACAGGCTGGAGTTAGACAGGCTGGAGTTAGACAGGCTGGAGTTAGGCTGGAGTTAGACAGGCTGGAGTTAGACAGGCTGGAGTTAGACAGGCTGGAGTTAGACAGGCTGGAGTTAGACAGGCTGGAGTTAGACAGGCTGGAGTTAGACAGGCTGGAGTTAGACAGGCTGGAGTTAGACAGGCTGGAGTTAGACAGGCTGGAGTTAGACAGGCTGGAGTTAGACAGGCTGGAGTTAGACAGGCTGGAGTTAGACAGGCTGGAGTTAGACAGGCTGGAGTTAGACAGGCTGGAGTTAGACAGGCTGGAGTTAGACAGGCTGGAGTTAGACAGGCTGGAGTTAGACAGGCTGGAGTTAGACAGGCTGGAGTTAGACAGGCTGGAGTTAGACAGGCTGGAGTTAGACAGGCTGGAGTTAGACAGGCTGGAGTTAGACAGGCTGGAGTTAGACAGGCTGGAGTTAGGCTGGAGTTAGACAGGCTGGAGTTAGACAGGCTGGAGTTAGACAGGCTGGAGTTAGACAGGCTGGAGTTAGACAGGCTGGAGTTAGACAGGCTGGAGTTAGGCTGGAGGTAGACAGGCTGGAGTTAGACAGGCTGGAGTTAGACAGGCTGGAGTTAGACAGGCTGGAGTTAGACAGGCTGAGTTAGACAGGCTGGAGTTAGACAGGCTGGAGTTAGACAGGCTGGAGTTAGACAGGCTGGAGTTAGACAGGCTGGAGTTAGACAGGCTGGAGTTAGACAGGCTGGAGTTAGACAGGCTGGAGTTAGACAGGCTGGAGTTAGACAGGCTGGAGTTAGACAGGCTGGAGTTAGACAGGCTGAGTTAGACAGGCTGGAGTTAGACAGGCTGGAGTTAGACAGGCTGGAGTTAGACAGGCTGGAGTTAGACAGGCTGGAGTTAGACAGGCTGAGTTAGACAGGCTGGAGTTAGACAGGCTGGAGTTAGACAGGCTGAGTTAGACAGGCTGGAGTTAGACAGGCTGGAGTTAGACAGGCTGGAGTTAGACAGGCTGGAGTTAGACAGGCTGGAGTTAGACAGGCTGGAGTTAGACAGGCTGGAGTTAGACAGGCTGGAGTTAGACAGGCTGGAGTTAGACAGGCTGGAGTTAGACAGGCTGGAGTTAGACAGGCTGGAGTTAGACAGGCTGGAGTTAGACAGGCTGGAGTTAGACAGGCTGGAGTTAGACAGGCTGGAGTTAGACAGGCTGGAGTTAGACAGGCTGGAGTTAGACAGGCTGAGTTAGACAGGCTGGAGTTAGACAGGCTGGAGTTAGACAGGCTGAGTTAGACAGGCTGGAGTTAGACAGGCTGGAGTTAGACAGGCTGGAGTTAGACAGGCTGGAGTTAGAGAGGCTGGAGTTAGACAGGCTGGAGTTAGGCTGGAGTTAGACAGGCTGGAGTTAGACAGGCTGGAGTTAGACAGGCTGGAGTTAGACAGGCTGGAGTTAGACAGGCTGGAGTTAGACAGGCTGGAGTTAGACAGGCTGGAGTTAGACAGGCTGAGTTAGACAGGCTGAGTTAGACAGGCTGGAGTTAGACAGGCTGGAGTTAGACAGGCTGGAGTTAGACAGGCTGGAGTTAGACAGGCTGGAGTTAGACAGGCTGGAGTTAGACAGGCTGAGTTAGACAGGCTGGAGTTAGACAGGCTGGAGTTAGACAGGCTGGAGTTAGACAGGCTGGAGTTAGACAGGCTGGAGTTAGACAGGCTGAGTTAGACAGGCTGGAGTTAGACAGGCTGGAGTTAGACAGGCTGGAGTTAGACAGGCTGGAGTTAGACAGGCTGGAGTTAGACAGGCTGGAGTTAGACAGGCTGGAGTTAGACAGGCTGGAGTTAGACAGGCTGGAGTTAGACAGGCTGGAGTTAGACAGGCTGGAGTTAGACAGGCTGGAGTTAGACAGGCTGGAGTTAGACAGGCTGAGTTAGACAGGCTGGAGTTAGACAGGCTGGAGTTAGACAGGCTGGAGTTAGACAGGCTGGAGTTAGACAGGCTGGAGTTAGACAGGCTGGAGTTAGACAGGCTGGAGTTAGACAGGCTGGAGTTAGACAGGCTGGAGTTAGACAGGCTGGAGTTAGACAGGCTGGAGTTAGACAGGCTGGAGTTAGACAGGCTGGAGTTAGACAGGCTGGAGTTAGACAGGCTGGAGTTAGACAGGCTGGAGTTAGACAGGCTGGAGTTAGACAGGCTGGAGTTAGACAGGCTGGAGTTAGACAGGCTGAGTTAGACAGGCTGGAGTTAGACAGGCTGGAGTTAGACAGGCTGGAGTTAGACAGGCTGGAGTTAGACAGGCTGGAGTTAGACAGGCTGGAGTTAGACAGGCTGGAGTTAGACAGGCTGGAGTTAGACAGGCTGGAGTTAGACAGGCTGGAGTTAGACAGGCTGGAGTTAGACAGGCTGGAGTTAGACAGGCTGGAGTTAGACAGGCTGGAGTTAGACAGGCTGGAGTTAGACAGGCTGGAGTTAGACAGGCTGGAGTTAGACAGGCTGGAGTTAGACAGGCTGGAGTTAGGCTGGAGTTAGACAGGCTTAGTTAGACAGGCTGGAGTTAGACAGGCTGGAGTTAGACAGGCTGAGTTAGAGAGGCTGGAGTTAGACAGGCTGGAGTTAGGCTGGAGTTAGACAGGCTGGAGTTAGACAGGCTGGAGTTAGACAGGCTGGAGTTAGACAGGCTGGAGTTAGGCTGGAGTTAGACAGGCTGGAGTTAGACAGGCTGGAGTTAGACAGGCTGGAGTTAGACAGGCTGGAGTTAGACAGGCTGGAGTTAGACAGGCTGGAGTTAGACAGGCTGGAGTTAGACAGGCTGGAGTTAGACAGGCTGGAGTTAGACAGGCTGGAGTTAGACAGGCTGGAGTTAGACAGGCTGGAGTTAGACAGGCTGGAGTTAGACAGGCTGGAGTTAGACAGGCTGGAGTTAGACAGGCTGGAGTTAGACAGGCTGGAGTTAGACAGGCTGGAGTTAGACAGGCTGGAGTTAGACAGGCTGGAGTTAGACAGGCTGGAGTTAGACAGGCTGGAGTTAGACAGGCTGGAGTTAGACAGGCTGGAGTTAGACAGGCTGGAGTTAGACAGGCTGGAGTTAGACAGGCTGGAGTTAGACAGGCTGGAGTTAGACAGGCTGGAGTTAGACAGGCTGAGTTAGACAGGCTGGAGTTAGACAGGCTGGAGTTAGACAGGCTGGAGTTAGACAGGCTGGAGTTAGACAGGCTGGAGTTAGACAGGCTGAGTTAGACAGGCTGGAGTTAGACAGGCTGGAGTTAGACAGGCTGGAGTTAGGCTGGAGTTAGACAGGCTGGAGTTAGACAGGCTGGAGTTAGGCTGGAGTTAGACAGGCTGGAGTTAGACAGGCTGGAGTTAGACAGGCTGGAGTTAGACAGGCTGGAGTTAGACAGGCTGGAGTTAGACAGGCTGGAGTTAGGCTGGAGTTAGACAGGCTGGAGTTAGACAGGCTGGAGTTAGACAGGCTGGAGTTAGACAGGCTGAGTTAGACAGGCTGGAGTTAGACAGGCTGGAGTTAGACAGGCTGAGTTAGACAGGCTGGAGTTAGACAGGCTGGAGTTAGACAGGCTGGAGTTAGACAGGCTGGAGTTAGACAGGCTGGAGTTAGACAGGCTGAGTTAGACAGGCTGGAGTTAGACAGGCTGGAGTTAGACAGGCTGGAGTTAGACAGGCTGGAGTTAGACAGGCTGGAGTTAGACAGGCTGGAGTTAGACAGGCTGGAGTTAGACAGGCTGGAGTTAGACAGGCTGGAGTTAGACAGGCTGGAGTTAGGCTGGAGTTAGACAGGCTGGAGTTAGACAGGCTGGAGTTAGACAGGCTGGAGTTAGACAGGCTGGAGTTAGACAGGCTGGAGTTAGACAGGCTGGAGTTAGACAGGCTGGAGTTAGACAGGCTGGAGTTAGACAGGCTGGAGTTAGACAGGCTGGAGTTAGACAGGCTGGAGTTAGACAGGCTGAGTTAGACAGGCTGGAGTTAGACAGGCTGGAGTTAGGCTGGAGTTAGACAGGCTGAGTTAGACAGGCTGGAGTTAGACAGGCTGGAGTTAGACAGGCTGGAGTTAGAGAGGCTGGAGTTAGACAGGCTGGAGTTAGACAGGCTGGAGTTAGACAGGCTGGAGTTAGACAGGCTGGAGTTAGACAGACTGGAGTTAGACAGGCTGAGTTAGACAGGCTGGAGTTAGACAGGCTGGAGTTAGACAGGCTGGAGTTAGACAGGCTGGAGTTAGACAGGCTGGAGTTAGACAGGCTGGAGTTAGACAGGCTGGAGTTAGACAGGCTGGAGTTAGACAGGCTGAGTTAGACAGGCTGGAGTTAGACAGGCTGGAGTTAGACAGGCTGGAGTTAGACAGGCTGGAGTTAGACAGGCTGGAGTTAGACAGGCTGGAGTTAGACAGGCTGGAGTTAGACAGGCTGGAGTTAGACAGGCTGGAGTTAGACAGGCTGGAGTTAGACAGGCTGGAGTTAGACAGGCTGGAGTTAGACAGGCTGGAGTTAGACAGGCTGGAGTTAGACAGGCTGGAGTTAGACAGGCTGGAGTTAGACAGGCTGGAGTTAGACAGGCTGGAGTTAGACAGGCTGGAGTTAGACAGGCTGGAGTTAGACAGGCTGGAGTTAGACAGGCTGGAGTTAGACAGGCTGGAGTTAGACAGGCTGGAGTTAGACAGGCTGGAGTTAGACAGGCTGGAGTTAGACAGGGAGTTAGACAGGCTGGAGTTAGACAGGCTGGAGTTAGACAGGCTGGAGTTAGACAGGCTGGAGTTAGACAGGCTGGAGTTAGACAGGCTGGAGTTAGACAGGCTGGAGTTAGGCTGGAGTTAGACAGGCTGGAGTTAGACAGGCTGGAGTTAGACAGGCTGGAGTTAGACAGGCTGGAGTTAGGCTGGAGTTAGACAGGCTGGAGTTAGACAGGCTGGAGTTAGACAGGCTGGAGTTAGACAGGCTGGAGTTAGACAGGCTGGAGTTAGACAGGCTGGAGTTAGACAGGCTGGAGTTAGACAGGCTGGAGTTAGACAGGCTGGAGTTAGACAGGCTGAGTTAGACAGGCTGGAGTTAGACAGGCTGGAGTTAGACAGGCTGGAGTTAGACAGGCTGGAGTTAGACAGGCTGGAGTTAGACAGGCTGGAGTTAGACAGGCTGGAGTTAGACAGGCTGGAGTTAGACAGGCTGGAGTTAGACAGGCTGGAGTTAGACAGGCTGGAGTTAGACAGGCTGGAGTTAGACAGGCTGGAGTTAGACAGGCTGGAGTTAGACAGGCTGGAGTTAGACAGGCTGGAGTTAGACAGGCTGGAGTTAGACAGGCTGGAGTTAGACAGGCTGGAGTTAGACAGGCTGGAGTTAGGCTGGAGTTAGACAGGCTGGAGTTAGACAGGCTGGAGTTAGACAGGCTGGAGTTAGACAGGCTGGAGTTAGACAGGCTGGAGTTAGACAGGCTGGAGTTAGACAGGCTGGAGTTAGACAGGCTGGAGTTAGACAGGCTGGAGTTAGACAGGCTGGAGTTAGGCTGGAGTTAGACAGGCTGGAGTTAGACAGGCTGGAGTTAGACAGGCTGGAGTTAGACAGGCTGGAGTTAGACAGGCTGGAGTTAGACAGGCTGGAGTTAGGCTGGAGTTAGACAGGCTGGAGTTAGACAGGCTGGAGTTAGACAGGCTGGAGTTAGACAGGCTGGAGTTAGAGAGGCTGGAGTTAGACAGGCTGGAGTTAGACAGGCTGGAGTTAGACAGGCTGGAGTTAGACAGGCTGGAGTTAGACAGGCTGGAGTTAGACAGGCTGGAGTTAGGCTGGAGTTAGACAGGCTGAGTTAGACAGGCTGAGTTAGACAGGCTGGAGTTAGACAGGCTGGAGTTAGACAGGCTGAGTTAGACAGGCTGGAGTTAGGCTGGAGTTAGACAGGCTGGAGTTAGACAGGCTGGAGTTAGACAGGCTGAGTTAGACAGGCTGGAGTTAGACAGGCTGGAGTTAGACAGGCTGGAGTTAGACAGGCTGAGTTAGACAGGCTGGAGTTAGACAGGCTGGAGTTAGACAGGCTGGAGTTAGACAGGCTGGAGTTAGACAGGCTGGAGTTAGACAGGCTGGAGTTAGACAGGCTGGAGTTAGACAGGCTGGAGTTAGACAGGCTGGAGTTAGACAGGCTGGAGTTAGACAGGCTGGAGTTAGACAGGCTGGAGTTAGACAGGCTGGAGTTAGACAGGCTGGAGTTAGGCTGGAGTTAGACAGGCTGGAGTTAGACAGGCTGGAGTTAGACAGGCTGGAGTTAGACAGGCTGGAGTTAGACAGGCTGGAGTTAGACAGGCTGGAGTTAGACAGGCTGGAGTTAGACAGGCTGGAGTTAGACAGGCTGGAGTTAGACAGGCTGGAGTTAGGCTGGAGTTAGACAGGCTGGAGTTAGACAGGCTGGAGTTAGACAGGCTGGAGTTAGACAGGCTGGAGTTAGGCTGGAGTTAGACAGGCTGGAGTTAGACAGGCTGGAGTTAGACAGGCTGGAGTTAGACAGGCTGGAGTTAGGCTGGAGTTAGACAGGCTGGAGTTAGACAGGCTGGAGTTAGGGCTGGAGTTAGACAGGCTGGAGTTAGACAGGCTGGAGTTAGACAGGCTGGAGTTAGACAGGCTGGAGTTAGACAGGCTGGAGTTAGACAGGCTGGAGTTAGACAGGCTGGAGTTAGACAGGCTGGAGTTAGACAGGCTGGAGTTAGACAGGCTGGAGTTAGACAGGCTGAGTTAGACAGGCTGGAGTTAGACAGGCTGGAGTTAGACAGGCTGGAGTTAGACAGGCTGGAGTTAGACAGGCTGGAGTTAGGCTGGAGTTAGACAGGCTGGAGTTAGACAGGCTGGAGTTAGACAGGCTGGAGTTAGACAGGCTGGAGTTAGGCTGGAGTTAGACAGGCTGGAGTTAGACAGGCTGGAGTTAGACAGGCTGGAGTTAGACAGGCTGGAGTTAGGCTGGAGTTAGACAGGCTGGAGTTAGACAGGCTGGAGTTAGACAGGCTGGAGTTAGACAGGCTGGAGTTAGACAGGCTGGAGTTAGACAGGCTGGAGTTAGACAGGCTGGAGTTAGACAGGCTGGAGTTAGACAGGCTGGAGTTAGACAGGCTGGAGTTAGACAGGCTGGAGTTAGGCTGGAGTTAGACAGGCTGGAGTTAGACAGGCTGGAGTTAGACAGGCTGGAGTTAGACAGGCTGGAGTTAGACAGGCTGGAGTTAGACAGGCTGGAGTTAGACAGGCTGGAGTTAGACAGGCTGGAGTTAGACAGGCTGGAGTTAGACAGGCTGGAGTTAGACAGGCTGGAGTTAGACAGGCTGGAGTTAGACAGGCTGGAGTTAGACAGGCTGGAGTTAGACAGGCTGGAGTTAGACAGGCTGGAGTTAGACAGGCTGGAGTTAGACAGGCTGGAGTTAGACAGGCTGGAGTTAGACAGGCTGGAGTTAGACAGGCTGGAGTTAGACAGGCTGGAGTTAGACAGGCTGGAGTTAGACAGGCTGGAGTTAGACAGGCTGGAGTTAGACAGGCTGGAGTTAGACAGGCTGGAGTTAGACAGGCTGGAGTTAGACAGGCTGGAGTTAGACAGGCTGGAGTTAGACAGGCTGGAGTTAGACAGGCTGGAGTTAGACAGGCTGGAGTTAGACAGGCTGGAGTTAGACAGGCTGGAGTTAGACAGGCTGGAGTTAGACAGGCTGGAGTTAGACAGGCTGGAGTTAGACAGGCTGGAGTTAGACAGGCTGGAGTTAGACAGGCTGGAGTTAGACAGGCTGGAGTTAGACAGGCTGGAGTTAGACAGGCTGGAGTTAGACAGGCTGGAGTTAGACAGGCTGGAGTTAGACAGGCTGGAGTTAGACAGGCTGGAGTTAGACAGGCTGGAGTTAGACAGGCTGGAGTTAGACAGGCTGGAGTTAGACAGGCTGGAGTTAGACAGGCTGGAGTTAGACAGGCTGGAGTTAGACAGGCTGGAGTTAGACAGGCTGGAGTTAGACAGGCTGGAGTTAGACAGGCTGGAGTTAGACAGGCTGGAGTTAGACAGGCTGGAGTTAGACAGGCTGGAGTTAGGCTGGAGTTAGACAGGCTGGAGTTAGACAGGCTGGAGTTAGACAGGCTGGAGTTAGACAGGCTGGAGTTAGACAGGCTGGAGTTAGACAGGCTGGAGTTAGACAGGCTGGAGTTAGACAGGCTGGAGTTAGACAGGCTGGAGTTAGACAGGCTGGAGTTAGACAGGCTGGAGTTAGACAGGCTGGAGTTAGACAGGCTGGAGTTAGACAGGCTGGAGTTAGACAGGCTGGAGTTAGACAGGCTGGAGTTAGACAGGCTGGAGTTAGACAGGCTGGAGTTAGACAGGCTGGAGTTAGACAGGCTGGAGTTAGACAGGCTGGAGTTAGACAGGCTGGAGTTAGACAGGCTGGAGTTAGACAGGCTGGAGTTAGACAGGCTGGAGTTAGACAGGCTGGAGTTAGACAGGCTGGAGTTAGACAGGCTGGAGTTAGACAGGCTGGAGTTAGGCTGGAGTTAGACAGGCTGGAGTTAGACAGGCTGGAGTTAGACAGGCTGGAGTTAGACAGGCTGGAGTTAGGCTGGAGTTAGACAGGCTGGAGTTAGACAGGCTGGAGTTAGACAGGCTGGAGTTAGACAGGCTGGAGTTAGACAGGCTGGAGTTAGACAGGCTGGAGTTAGACAGGCTGGAGTTAGACAGGCTGGAGTTAGACAGGCTGGAGTTAGACAGGCTGGAGTTAGACAGGCTGGAGTTAGACAGGCTGGAGTTAGACAGGCTGGAGTTAGACAGGCTGGAGTTAGACAGGCTGGAGTTAGACAGGCTGGAGTTAGACAGGCTGGAGTTAGACAGGCTGGAGTTAGACAGGCTGGAGTTAGACAGGCTGGAGTTAGACAGGCTGGAGTTAGACAGGCTGGAGTTAGACAGGCTGGAGTTAGACAGGCTGGAGTTAGACAGGCTGGAGTTAGACAGGCTGGAGTTAGACAGGCTGGAGTTAGACAGGCTGGAGTTAGACAGGCTGGAGTTAGACAGGCTGGAGTTAGACAGGCTGGAGTTAGACAGGCTGGAGTTAGACAGGCTGGAGTTAGACAGGCTGGAGTTAGACAGGCTGGAGTTAGACAGGCTGGAGTTAGACAGGCTGGAGTTAGACAGGCTGGAGTTAGACAGGCTGGAGTTAGACAGGCTGGAGTTAGACAGGCTGGAGTTAGACAGGCTGGAGTTAGACAGGCTGGAGTTAGACAGGCTGGAGTTAGACAGGCTGGAGTTAGACAGGCTGGAGTTAGACAGGCTGGAGTTAGACAGGCTGGAGTTAGACAGGCTGGAGTTAGACAGGCTGGAGTTAGACAGGCTGGAGTTAGACAGGCTGGAGTTAGACAGGCTGGAGTTAGACAGGCTGGAGTTAGACAGGCTGGAGTTAGACAGGCTGGAGTTAGACAGGCTGGAGTTAGACAGGCTGGAGTTAGACAGGCTGGAGTTAGACAGGCTGGAGTTAGACAGGCTGGAGTTAGACAGGCTGGAGTTAGACAGGCTGGAGTTAGACAGGCTGGAGTTAGACAGGCTGGAGTTAGACAGGCTGGAGTTAGACAGGCTGGAGTTAGACAGGCTGGAGTTAGACAGGCTGGAGTTAGACAGGCTGGAGTTAGACAGGCTGGAGTTAGACAGGCTGGAGTTAGACAGGCTGGAGTTAGACAGGCTGGAGTTAGACAGGCTGGAGTTAGACAGGCTGGAGTTAGACAGGCTGGAGTTAGACAGGCTGGAGTTAGACAGGCTGGAGTTAGACAGGCTGGAGTTAGACAGGCTGGAGTTAGACAGGCTGGAGTTAGACAGGCTGGAGTTAGACAGGCTGGAGTTAGACAGGCTGGAGTTAGACAGGCTGGAGTTAGACAGGCTGGAGTTAGACAGGCTGGAGTTAGACAGGCTGGAGTTAGACAGGCTGGAGTTAGACAGGCTGGAGTTAGACAGGCTGGAGTTAGACAGGCTGGAGTTAGACAGGCTGGAGTTAGACAGGCTGGAGTTAGACAGGCTGGAGTTAGACAGGCTGGAGTTAGACAGGCTGGAGTTAGACAGGCTGGAGTTAGACAGGCTGGAGTTAGACAGGCTGGAGTTAGACAGGCTGGAGTTAGACAGGCTGGAGTTAGACAGGCTGGAGTTAGACAGGCTGGAGTTAGACAGGCTGGAGTTAGACAGGCTGGAGTTAGACAGGCTGGAGTTAGACAGGCTGGAGTTAGACAGGCTGGAGTTAGGCTGGAGTTAGACAGGCTGGAGTTAGACAGGCTGGAGTTAGACAGGCTGGAGTTAGACAGGCTGGAGTTAGGCTGGAGTTAGACAGGCTGGAGTTAGACAGGCTGGAGTTAGACAGGCTGGAGTTAGACAGGCTGGAGTTAGACAGGCTGGAGTTAGACAGGCTGGAGTTAGACAGGCTGGAGTTAGACAGGCTGGAGTTAGACAGGCTGGAGTTAGACAGGCTGGAGTTAGACAGGCTGGAGTTAGACAGGCTGGAGTTAGACAGGCTGGAGTTAGACAGGCTGGAGTTAGACAGGCTGGAGTTAGACAGGCTGGAGTTAGACAGGCTGGAGTTAGACAGGCTGGAGTTAGACAGGCTGGAGTTAGACAGGCTGGAGTTAGACAGGCTGGAGTTAGACAGGCTGGAGTTAGACAGGCTGGAGTTAGACAGGCTGGAGTTAGACAGGCTGGAGTTAGACAGGCTGGAGTTAGACAGGCTGGAGTTAGACAGGCTGGAGTTAGACAGGCTGGAGTTAGACAGGCTGGAGTTAGACAGGCTGGAGTTAGGCTGGAGTTAGACAGGCTGGAGTTAGACAGGCTGGAGTTAGACAGGCTGGAGTTAGACAGGCTGGAGTTAGACAGGCTGGAGTTAGACAGGCTGGAGTTAGACAGGCTGGAGTTAGACAGGCTGGAGTTAGACAGGCTGGAGTTAGACAGGCTGGAGTTAGACAGGCTGGAGTTAGACAGGCTGGAGTTAGACAGGCTGGAGTTAGACAGGCTGGAGTTAGACAGGCTGGAGTTAGACAGGCTGGAGTTAGACAGGCTGGAGTTAGACAGGCTGGAGTTAGACAGGCTGGAGTTAGACAGGCTGGAGTTAGACAGGCTGGAGTTAGACAGGCTGGAGTTAGACAGGCTGGAGTTAGACAGGCTGGAGTTAGGCTGGAGTTAGACAGGCTGGAGTTAGACAGGCTGGAGTTAGACAGGCTGGAGTTAGACAGGCTGGAGTTAGACAGGCTGGAGTTAGACAGGCTGGAGTTAGACAGGCTGGAGTTAGACAGGCTGGAGTTAGACAGGCTGGAGTTAGACAGGCTGGAGTTAGACAGGCTGGAGTTAGACAGGCTGGAGTTAGACAGGCTGGAGTTAGACAGGCTGGAGTTAGACAGGCTGGAGTTAGACAGGCTGAGTTAGACAGGCTGGAGTTAGACAGGCTGGAGTTAGACAGGCTGGAGTTAGACAGGCTGGAGTTAGACAGGCTGGAGTTAGACAGGCTGGAGTTAGACAGGCTGGAGTTAGACAGGCTGGAGTTAGACAGGCTGGAGTTAGACAGGCTGGAGTTAGACAGGCTGGAGTTAGACAGGCTGGAGTTAGACAGGCTGGAGTTAGACAGGCTGGAGTTAGACAGGCTGGAGTTAGACAGGCTGGAGTTAGACAGGCTGGAGTTAGACAGGCTGGAGTTAGACAGGCTGGAGTTAGACAGGCTGGAGTTAGACAGGCTGGAGTTAGACAGGCTGGAGTTAGACAGGCTGGAGTTAGACAGGCTGGAGTTAGACAGGCTGGAGTTAGACAGGCTGGAGTTAGACAGGCTGGAGTTAGACAGGCTGGAGTTAGACAGGCTGGAGTTAGACAGGCTGGAGTTAGACAGGCTGGAGTTAGACAGGCTGGAGTTAGACAGGCTGGAGTTAGACAGGCTGGAGTTAGACAGGCTGGAGTTAGACAGGCTGGAGTTAGACAGGCTGGAGTTAGACAGGCTGGAGTTAGACAGGCTGGAGTTAGACAGGCTGGAGTTAGACAGGCTGGAGTTAGACAGGCTGGAGTTAGACAGGCTGGAGTTAGACAGGCTGGAGTTAGGCTGGAGTTAGACAGGCTGGAGTTAGACAGGCTGGAGTTAGACAGGCTGGAGTTAGACAGGCTGGAGTTAGACAGGCTGGAGTTAGACAGGCTGGAGTTAGACAGGCTGGAGTTAGACAGGCTGGAGTTAGACAGGCTGGAGTTAGACAGGCTGGAGTTAGACAGGCTGGAGTTAGACAGGCTGGAGTTAGACAGGCTGGAGTTAGACAGGCTGGAGTTAGACAGGCTGGAGTTAGACAGGCTGGAGTTAGACAGGCTGGAGTTAGACAGGCTGGAGTTAGACAGGCTGGAGTTAGACAGGCTGGAGTTAGACAGGCTGGAGTTAGACAGGCTGGAGTTAGACAGGCTGGAGTTAGACAGGCTGGAGTTAGACAGGCTGGAGTTAGACAGGCTGGAGTTAGACAGGCTGGAGTTAGACAGGCTGGAGTTAGACAGGCTGGAGTTAGACAGGCTGGAGTTAGACAGGCTGGAGTTAGACAGGCTGGAGTTAGACAGGCTGGAGTTAGACAGGCTGGAGTTAGACAGGCTGGAGTTAGACAGGCTGGAGTTAGACAGGCTGGAGTTAGACAGGCTGGAGTTAGACAGGCTGGAGTTAGACAGGCTGGAGTTAGACAGGCTGGAGTTAGACAGGCTGGAGTTAGACAGGCTGGAGTTAGACAGGCTGGAGTTAGGCTGGAGTTAGACAGGCTGGAGTTAGACAGGCTGGAGTTAGACAGGCTGGAGTTAGACAGGCTGGAGTTAGACAGGCTGGAGTTAGACAGGCTGGAGTTAGACAGGCTGGAGTTAGACAGGCTGGAGTTAGAC
>NC_054486.1:112661912-112699412 GCF_017639515.1 Carcharodon carcharias
CTGAATGGGGTGGGGGTGGGGGTGGGGGCGAGTGCTGAATGGGGTGGGGGTGGGGGTGGGGGCGAGTGCTGAATGGGGTGGGGGTGGGGGTGGGGGCGAGTGCTGAATGGGGTGGGGGTGGGGGTGGGGGTGTGGGCGAGTGCTGAATGGGGTGGGGGTGGGGGCGAGTGCTGAATGGGGTGGGGGTGGGGGTGGGGGCGAGTGCTGAATGGGGTGGGGGTGGGGGTGGGGGCGAGTGCTGAATGGGGTGGGGGTGGGGACGCGCGAGTGCTGAATGGGGTGGGGGTGGGGGTGGGGGCGAGTGCTGAATGGGGTGGGGGTGGGGGTGGGGGCGAGTGCTGAATGGGGTGGGGGTGGGGGTGGGGGCGAGTGCTGAATGGGGTGGGGGTGGGGACGCGCGAGTGCTGAATGGGGTGGGGGTGGGGTGGGGGCGAGTGCTGAATGGGGTGGGGGTGGGGGTGGGGGCAAGTGCTGAATGGGGTGGAGGTGGGGGCGAGTGCTGAATGGGGTGGGGGTGGGGGTGGGCGAGTGCTGAATGGGGTGGGGGTGGGGACGCGCGAGTGCTGAATGGGGTGGGGGTGGGGTGGGGGCGAGTGCTGAATGGGGTGGAGGTGGGGGTGGGGGCGAGTGCTGAATGGGGTGGGGGTGGGGACGCGCGAGTGCTGAATGGGGTGGGGGTGGGGGTGGGGGCGAGTGCTGAATGGGGTGGGGGTGGGGGCGAGTGCTGAATGGGGTGGGGGTGGGGGCGGGGGCGAGTGCTGAATGGGGTGGGGTTGGGGGTGGGGGCGAGTGCTGAATGGGGTGGGGGTGGGGGTGGGGGCGAGTGCTGAATGGGGTGGGGGTGGGGGTGGGGGCGAGTGCTGAATGGGGTGGGGGTGGGTGTGGGGGTGTGGGCGAGTGCTGAATGGGGTGGGGGTGGGGGCGAGTGCTGAATGGGGTGGGGGTGGGGGTGGGGGCGAGTGCTGAATGGGGTGGGGGTGGGGGTGGGGGCGAGTGCTGAATGGGGTGGGGGTGGGGGTGGGGGCGAGTGCTGAATGGGGTGGAGGTGGGGGCGAATGCTGAATGGGGTGGGGGTGGGGGTGGGGGCGAGTGCTGAATGGGGTGGGGGTGGGGGTGGGCGAGTGCTGAATGGGGTGGGGGTGGGTGTGGGCGAGTGCTGAATGGGGTGGAGGTGGGGACGCGCGAGTGCTGAATGGGGTGGGGGTGGGGGCGAGTGCTGAATGGGGTGGGGGTGGGGGTGGGGGCGAGTGCTGAATGGGGTGGGGGTGGGGGTGGGGGCGAGTGCTGAATGGGGTGGAGGTGGGGGCGAGTGCTGAATGGGGTGGGGGTGGGGGCGAGTGCTGAATGGGGTGGGGGTGGGGGTGGGGGCGAGTGCTGAATGGGGTGGAGGTGGGGGCGAGTGCTGAATGGGGTGGGGGTGGGGGTGGGGGCGAGTGCTGAATGGGGTGGGGGTGGGGGTGGGCGAGTGCTGAATGGAAGCTTCCTGAAGGCAGGGAGCCGGAGACCTGAAATCAGTTAAATAAAGTTCTTAAAATCAGGAGAAAACGCCCCAGGATCACAAACAATCACCTGAACTTATACAATACAAAAATTCTGTCCATAGATTTTTATTTGTTTTAATTTAATAACGGAAATCTCATCCTGCCCTTGAATGAGGTTTCATGAAAAATGTAAAGTCTGCCCGGGCGATTTGCCCGTCTTCCAACAGGGAGGGTCAGACAGAGCATGAAAAATCGGAGACAATTACACCTTTAGTGACCTTAATAAGCCTCTGAACTGTCAGCGGCTGCACTTCCCACTTTAGTACACACCCGCTGACCGAAATATCGCGTGAGTGTAGGATGGCACCGGGACGCTCACCCAACGTGTGATTTCACATCTGACCCGGTGGGGCACATGCCCACCTGCTGACATAAACATTCTGCCCATGAAGATTAGATACAGATAACGATAGTGAACTTTTACACATTACAGTTAGCTCAGTCTCTGATTTACAATTTATGTTCTTTCGTGTGGCAGGTCTGTGGTTTCGTGAATGGATTTGATGATTTAACGTTGAACTGATGAGGGTCTTATAAAGTGAAGGGTTCACAGCAGGTTGTGAGGTTCTTGTAGTTGAATGTCTAAGAGGTTAGTTCTCAGGTGAACTTTGAAACTGGGATCTGCTTGATGACTTGCAGCTGGTTTCAGAGTCTGGTCCTCAGACTAACTGATGGCTGATGGATCTGCTGGTCCTGGGTTAATAAGGGTATAGTCCCTGAAATCAGTTTCAATCACATAACCACTAAGTTAACACTTCTGAAGTCCACCCAGTCAAATCTGGATTGCAATATAATGAAAAGTTGATAGTGACCATTGAGTTTTGATTTTCCTTTTTGTCCAGTATGAAAAATTGGAGGCAGGTAGTCTGGAAACTGCATAGTCTTTAGGTGATGGCCCATCCATGAACAAATGGCTGTGATATACATTCACCTATGTCCATTTTTAATTAGGTATTCGCTGGAGATTTGATACTGTCTGCAGTCCAAAGTCACATGATATGCAACAGGCACCTGAACAGTTTGTTTGTGTCTAATTTTTAAACGTTTTGACTGAAAGTAATAATATAAAATGCCTGTTCTGGGCAATGCCACCATTAATACCCTCACCAGCTCAACAGTAGGGCCATCTTACCTGTGTTAGCCTTTTGAAAGAGCCATCAGTTATCCCACTCCCCCAAAGCCTTTCACCATAACCCTGCACAGACTGGACTTGTATTCTCTCCAGCAGAGAAGATTAAGGGGTGAACTAATTGAGGTGATTAAGATGATTAAAGGATTTATAGAAACAATTTCCTCTGGTGAGGAAGTCCAAGAAAAGGGGGACAGAACCTTAAAGTTCAAACTAGGCCATTCAGGGCAATGTCAGGAAACAGATCTTCACATAAAGGGGAGCGGAACCTGGAACTCTCCCCTCAAAAAGCTTTTGGGGTGGAGGGTGGTCGTGAAAATTTCAAAACTGAGATTAAAAGCTTTTTATTGGGTAAGAGGATTAATGGTTACAGAACGAAGGGAGCTAAATGGAGTTAAGATACAGATTGATATGGTGGAATAGACTGGAGGGACTGCATGGGTTGCCCCTGTTCCAGGGATGGAGGGAGTTGTCTCCTGAGGGAAGGTTGAGCAGGTTAGGCTCATACTCATTGGAATTTAGAAAAATGAGAGGTGATCTCACTGAAAGATGAGATCCTCTGAGGGAGCTTGACAAAGCTGAGAGGGTGTTTCCTCTCATGGGGGAACCTAGAGCTAGGACACACAGTTTCAAAATAAGAGGGTCTCCCATTTAAGATAGAGATGAGGGGAGAGATAAAAGCAAAAACACCTTTTAGCCTGTTTCGATCCCTTCCCCCCCACCCCACCCCCACTAGGGCTATCTGTACCTTGCTCATCCTGCTTTCTACCCTTAATGTCCCCATTAGCACATCCTTTAGCTAATATCACCACCCTTTGACCTTTTGTTTATGACATCTTTGGCAATCTCACCATTGCCTCCACCTATCACTGGTCTTCTATCCAGCTCCACCTGTCCCACCCCCTTACACAGTATATATTTCACCACATTCCTATTTCCCTTTAGTTCTGATGAAGAGTCACACAGACTCGAAACGTTAGCTGTCTTCCTCTCCACACATGCTGTTGGATCTGCTGAGTTTTTCCAGCTATTTTTGCTTTTGATGAGGGGAGAGAGCCTTCTCTCAGAGTTAGTCTTTGGAATTCTCTTCCCTAGAGAGCAGCAGAGGCTGGGTCTTTGGATTTATTCAAGGCTCAGTTACCCAGATTCCTGACCAACAAGGGAGTGGAGGGTTATGGGGGACAAGCAGGAAAGTGGAGTTAAGGTCACCATCTTCCCCCAACACCTCTCCGGCTGGGGTGGGACTGCACTCACCTGGTTACACACTTATGAATCTAATGGTAGACAGACTATCACTTTCAATGGCTTCTCTTCCCAATCCCGCACCTCCGGTGTACTCTGAGGATCTATCCTTGGCCACTTCCTATTTCTCATCTACATTCTGCCCCTTGACAACATCATCCAAAAACACATCATTAGTTTCCACATGGACCCTGACAACACCCACCTACCCCTCTCTGCTCCTCCCACTGCCCCTAAATTATCAGACCACTTACCTGGCTTACCTGAAAATTTCCTCCAATTAAATATTGGGAAGACTGAAGCCATTGCTTTCAGTGACTGCTCCAAACTCCCTTCCCTAGCAACCAACTCCACTCCTCTACCTGGCGACAGCCTGAGATTAAGCCAATCTGCTCGCAACCTCGGTGTCACATTCGATTTTGTGATGAGATTCTGACCTTGTTTGCACCAACACTGAGACCACTTACTTCCACCTCTGTCACATCGTTCGACCTCATCCCTACCTCAACTCATCTGCTCCTGAAACCCTCATTCATGACTTCATTAATTCTAGACTTGATTGTTCCAACACACCTCGGGCTGGTCTCCCACAATCTACCCTCTGTAAACTTACATTCGTCCAAAACTCCGCTGCCCTTAACATAGCTTGCATCAAACCCTGTTCACCTATTACCCCGATACTTACTGACCTGCACTGGCTCCCAGTTAAGCAACTCCTCGATTTTAAAGTCTCATCCTTGTTTTCAAATCCCTCCGTGGTCTCATACCCCTCCTTATCTCTGTAATCTCCTCCAACCTCACGACCCTCTGAGATCTCTGTGTTTCTCTAATTCTGGCCTCACGAGCATCCCTGATTTTAATCGCTCCACCATTGGCGGCCGTGCCTTCAGCTGCCTGGGGCCCCAAGCTCTGGAATTCCCTCTCTAAACCTCTCTGCCTGATTTTCCTTCTATAAGACACTCCTTAAAACCTCCTCCTTTGACCCTGCTTTTGGTCATCTGCCCAAATAGCTCCTTATGTGGCTGAGTGTCAAATTTTATTTGATAATGTGAAGCGCCCTGAGAAGCTTTACCATGTTAAAGGCACCGTATAAATGCAAGTTGTTGTTGCTAGACCATAAAGTGTGCTAGGGTTGAAAATGGCGATTCTTTTATTCTGAATTATCGTGGGTTATTATTTGTGGTTTCAGTAAACTGCAGGCTGTTATGCTGCAAGGGGAGAGCTTTGGCCAGAAGTGTGAGCGATGGAGACAGTTTCTGGAGAAGATGGAGGGGGCGCTGACAGTTGATATTGCCGGCAGCTTTGAGGGGCTGAAGGAACAACAGGAAACTCATGAGGTGAGATCAGTCCCCACACCTCACCCTTAAAGGGGCATTAAACCCCGCCTCCCCAGGGAAATTTTAAGGTGCAGGAGATCTAAGAAAATGTGTTGACCATATCATTTCTACATCTATTGTTATGTTGTTTTCTTATGTATTAATCATTTGAGTCCCCAAATGTCAGTAAAACTATGCTTTTTAAGTGAAAAATGTACGTTTCGAACATTGTGCAACAGTTAAATTATTTAATTCAAGCCTATTGACAACGTGAATTACAGAAAACTTTACTTACAGGATATGGAACAAAACTGGGTAAATAGAGTTAAGATACAGAATGGCTGTAATTTAACTGAATGACAGAGCAAACTCAAGGGGCTGAATGGCCTACTCTTGTTCCTGCTTTCCTCCCTGGATGTGGCTGAATGGGGCTTGGCACATGGGTAACAAGCTTTCAGGCATCAAGCTTACATTTAAGGAACCAATATCTAAAACATTTGCACCCACCACTGTATTGTCTTCAGGAGTGAAAATGAATACAAATTATAGATTTACCATGTCATCCATGTCCTACTCCTCAATCCTAACCACCGCACTAAATATCTCAAAGGACCTATGTGGCTTCTCTGGCCTCTAACAAAACAAATAAATCTTTACCATGGGAATGCCACCTGATCAGTTGTTTTTTTCCAAGGCATTTTTGGCTTTCAATTGTGGCTTCAGTTAACTTCAGCTGTATCTGCTACCTATACGCGCAACCTGTACCTGATACATATACGTGCAACCTGTACCTAATACCTATACGCGCAACCTGTACCTGATACCTATACACGCAACCTGTACCTGATACATATACGCGCAACCTGTACCTAATACCTATACGCGCAACCTGTACCTGATACCTATACGCGCAACCTGTACCTAATACCTATACGCGCAACCTGTACCTGATACATATACGCGCAACCTGTACCTAATACCTATACACGCAACCTGTACCTAATACCTATACGCGCAACCTGTACCTGATACACATATGTGCAACCTTACCTAATACCTATACACGCAACCTGTACCTAATACCTATACACGCAACCTGTACCTGATACCTGACACGCAACCTGTACCTAATACCTATACGCGCAACCTGTACCTGATACCTGACACTCAACCTGTACCTAATACCTATACGTGCAACCTGTACCTGATACATATACGCGCAACCTGTACCTAATACCTATACGTGCAACCTGTACCTGATACATATACGCGCAACCTGTACCTAATACCTATACGCGCAACCTGTACCTGATACATATACGCGCAACCTGTACCTAATACCTATACGCGCAACTTGTACCTGATACATATACGCGCAACCTGTACCTAATACCTATACGCGCAACCTGTACCTACTCAATCTCTCACTCCCCCACCCCCTCTCTCTCACTCTCATTCCCACTCCAGGGTCCCGCAGCCAGCCTCTCCTTAACGGGACCCTGGCACTCTGCTTCACTGCTCTGGCTGGAGGTGCCGGGATCTCCGCTCTGGTTTCCTCCAGCAGCACCACAACTACCCCAACCCCCAACAATCACAGTTCCAGAGATGTTTATTTTCTTTATTCATTCACGGGATGTGGGCGTCATTGGCATGGCCAGGATTTATTGTCCATCCTTAATTGCCTTTGAACTGAGTGGCTTGTTTGGACATTTCAGAGGACAGTAAAGAGCCAATCACATTGCTTTGGGTCTGGAGTCACATGTAGACCAGGCCAGTTAAGGATGGCAGATTTGTGGCAAAATCAGCATTAATGAATCAGCTGGGTTTTCACGACAATAGTTTCATGGTCACCGTCACTGGGACCAGCTTCACTATCACTGAGACCAACTTCACCGTCACTGGGACCAGCTTCACCGTCACTGGGACCAGCTTCACCATCACTGGGACCAACTTCACCACCACTGGGACCAGCTTCACCGTCACTGGGACCAACTTCACCGTCACTGGGACCAGCTTCACCGTCACTGGGACCAGCTTCACCGTCACTGGGACCAACGTCACCGTCACTGGGACCAGCTTCACCATCACTGGGACCAACTTCACCGTCACTGGGACCAGGTTCACCATCACTGGGACCAACTTCACCGTCACTGGGACCAACTTCACCGTCACTGGGACCAACTTCACCATCACTGGGACCAGGTTCACCATCACTGAGACCAACTTTCAATTCCAGATTTATTAAGTGAATTCAAAATCCACCAGCTGTTGTGGTGGGTTTTGAACTGTGATCCAGAGTATTAGCCTGGGCCTCTGGATTACTGGTCCAGTGACATTACCACTCCATCACTGTCTCCCCCCCACCTCCTGCCTGGGTGTGCAGCCGGTGTGTCTGCATCTTTTAAGATAATCACCCACCACTTTTGGCAAAATGAGCGTTTGCCTGCACCTTTAAGGAAGCTCCTTACAGATGTGGTGAGGTGCACACGGGTTTGTTCCAGCAGTTAACATGGCTGCTTTCTTTCCTAAATTATGACGGTAACTACACTTCAAAAGTACTTCATTGGCTGTAACTCACTTTGGGCTGTCCTGAGGTTTTGAAAGGCGCTACAGAAATGCGAATCTGTCTTTCTTTATTCCTTTTCTCTCTGCAGATGCTGCCTGACCTGCTGAATGTTGCTGGTTTTAAACAGACATCCCTGTGTGTTTTACCTGTAGCTGTGCTGGGTGGTACCAGGTTGAGGGGGTGGTGGTGGTTGTGGGGAGGAGGTTGCAGGAGAGCTCAGAGCTGGAACTCCAATCTTGATCTGGAGATAACCTGATTGTTAAGTTTAATTCTGCTCCTGTTGCAGCTTTTCCAGACAGAGGTTTCAATCGCACACCAGATCTTGGATTCTGTTGTTCTTGAGGCCCTGACTCTGATCCCAAGCGATGATATCCAGGAGAGGTGAGGTATTGCCTAGAGCAGCTGGATTTTATAGAGTTACTAAAATTTACACCGGAGCTTGCTCTCCATTCTACCATCTCTCCACTCCGTTCCCCATGTTCCACTCTTTACCTAAATCCCCTCACCAGCATCGCCTTCTGATTGCCCCCCTCCCCTTCCTTTGCTGGGGTTGTCAGTGGTCACTGGTGAGGGTTGGCCCCCAGAAGGCTGGGAGCATCCTGAGGGGAAACCCAATGAGGCAGAACTCTGAAGCTGCAGGTCTCTACTCTGCCCAGGGAGAACCTCCTGCCCTGTAATAGGGGCAAAGTTTGGGGAGAATGATCTCTTTAGGGTCCAGGTGGTAGTTGGACCATTCCCATGATGACCCGTCAGGATTATGATCTGATAGCCATTGCCGAGAGGTGGCTTCAGAATGACAAGGACTGAATCCTGAATATTGAGGAGTACATGACTTTCAAGAAGAGAAGGAAGCTAGGTAAAGGTGGAGGGGTAGCGCTGTTAATCAAGGGCGGCATTTGTACAATAATTGGAGATGACCTTAGTTCAGGAGATCAGGGTGTAGAATCGGTTTGGAGAGGAGGAATACTAGGGGAAAGAGGTCACTGGTGGGAGTGATCTGCAGGCCCCCCTAACAGTAACCACAATGTACGACAAAGTACACAAGAAGAAATATTGGGTGTTTATGTTAAAGGGACAGCAATAGTCATGGGTGAATTTAATCTACATATAAACTGGAAAAATCAGAATGGCAGCAGTAGCCTGGATGAAGAGTTTATAGAATGCTTTTGAGATAGTTGCTTAGAGCAGCACACCCTGGAACCAACCAGACAGGAGGTTTTATTGGACTTGGTATTGTGTAATGTGACAGGATTAATTAATGACCTCAGGGTAAAGGCACCCCTAGGTGGCAGTAAATGCAATAGGATTGAATTTTACATCCAGTATGAAAGGGAGAAGAGTGGGTCTAAGACTAGTATTATAAACTTAAATAAGGGCAATTATGTGAAAGCTGAGCTGGCTGAAGTGAACTGGGATACTAGGCTAGGGGATAATTCAATAGAGAAGCAGTGGCAGACATTTAAAGGGATGTTTCAGAATACTCAGAGTAAGTATGTTCCTACTATAAAGAAAAATTCTAAGGGGAGGACCCAGCATCTGTGGTTAACTAAAGAAGTTAGGGAAATCATTAAACTTAAGAAAAAAGCATATAACTGCGCAAAGACAAGTGGTCAGATGATTGGTCAGGATATAAAGAATGGCAGAGAATGACTAAAAGATTAATCAGGAAAAAGAAGTTAGAGTATGAGAGGAAGCTAGCTAGAAGTGCAAAAACAGATAGCAAGAGTTTCTACAGGTATCTAAACAGGATAAGAGTAAGTAAAGTGAGTGTTGGTCCTCTAGAGAGTGACAGTGGGGAGTTAATAGTGATAATAAGGAAATAGCAGATGAAACAAACACATATTTTGCTTCTGTCTTCACTATAGAGGATACAAAAAACATTTCAGTAATAGCTGTAAATCAGGAGGTGGAAGGGAGAGGGGAACTTGGTGAAATTACAATCACTAGGGAAGTGGTATTGAGGAACCTGATGGAGCTGTGGGCTGACAAGTCTCCGGGTCCTGATGGACTTCATCGTAGGGTCTTAAAGGAGGTGACTAATGAAGTAATAGGTGCATTTGTGTTAATTTTCCAAAATTCCCTGGATTCTGGAATGGTTCCATCAGACTGGAAAGTAACAACTTCAAGAAGGGCAGAAAACAAGAAACTATAGGCCAGTTAGCTTGATGTCTGTCATGGGGAAGGTGTTAGGGTCAGTCATTAAAGAGATTATAGCTGGGCACTTAGAAAAACTTAAGGTAATTGGGAAAGGCCAGCATGGTTTAGTGAAAGGGAAATCATGTTTAACCAATTTACTGGAGCCCTTTGAAGGAGTAACATGCGCTTGTGGATAAAGGAGAGCCTGTAGATGTGCTGTACTTGGATGTCCAGAAGGCATTTGATATGGTGTAACATCAAAGGTTATAAAGAAAATATAAAAGCTCCTGGTGTAGAGGGTAACATATTAGCCTGGATAAAGGGTTGGCTGGCTGGCAGAATGCAGAGAGTATGCATAAATGGGTCTTTGTCTGATTGGCAGAATGTGACGAGTGGAGTCTCACAGGGGGTCTGTACTGGGGCCTCAACTTTTTGCAATTTACATCAATGACATAGACAAGGGGAGAGAAGGCATGGTGGCTGAATTTGTGGATGACACAAAGATAAGTAGGAAAGTGTGTTGTGAAGAAGACATGAGGAGTTTGCAGATGGATATAGATAGGTTGAGTGAGTGGGCAAAAATCTGGCAGATGGAGCATAATGTGGTTCCCTTTGACAGGAAGAGTAAAAAAGCAGAGTATTACTTAAATGGAGAATGACTGCAGAATTCCGAGGAGCAGAGGGATCTAGGTGTTCTCGTGCATGAGTCACAAAAGGTTAGTATGCAGATACAGTGAGTAATCGAGAAGGCTAATGGGATGTTATCCTTTATTACAAAAATAATTGGACATAAAAGTAAGGATGTTATGCTTCAGTTATACAGGGCATTGGTGAGACCCCATCTTATAGGACAGAGATGAGGAGAAATTATTTCTCTCAGAGGGTTGTGTGACTTTGGAACTCTCTGCCTCAGAAGGTGGTGGAGGCGGGGTCACTGAGTATTTTTAAGGCGGAGATAGATAGATAGATTCTTGTTAGGCAAGAGAATCGAATGTTATCGGGGGTAGATGGGAATGTGGAATTCGAAACACAAACAGATCAGCCATGACCTTATTGAATAGCAGAGCAGGGGGGCCGAATGGCCTACTTCTGCTCCTAGTTCGTTTGTTTGTATGATAGAGGGGAAATGGCATCAGGGACAAACGGGAAAGCTTTTCTCAATAATAATGCCCTTCTTTTTTCCCAGAAGCACCTTCGCCCTGAATCTTTCCGCCCTGAAGGAGCGCTGGCACGGACTGGTCCGGAAAATCCGGCAACGCCAAGACACCATCTGTACCCTCGTCAACCGGTGGTGTTGCCATAGCAACTCCATGGCCAAACTGCACAAACTGCTCACCGCCACTTCAAACCAGCTGTGGGCCATGGGTAATGTGAGCTGTTACAGTCTGCAGCAGCTCCACACCCTGACTGAGGATGTTAAGGTAAGCGGCTCTGTCAACTAGTTTGAGGGGAACTTGCACTCTTAAAGAATGGGAGTATGCGTGTTCCTTGGTGGGAATGTGCCATCCTGTGCCATTGCGAATTCTGCTGGACAATTAAACAACTCACTGGAGGAGGAGGCTCCACAAATATCCCCATCCTCAATATGGGATAGCCCAGCACATCGGTGCAAGAACCAGGCTGGAGCATTTGCAACAACCTTCAACCAAAAGCACTGAGTGGATGATCCATCTTGACCTCCGCCTAAGGCCCCCAGCATCACGGATGCCAGTCTCCAGCCAATTCGATTCACTCCACATGATATCAAGGCCTGGTAAATTCATCAAAAAACCTCCAGCCTCCCCTGTGGGATTAGACACACATTTGAATATCAAACATACTCTGAATGAATCCAGCTGGTTACGGTTTTAATTCCTTTTTACTGCTTTCACAAATGTTCATTACCCCACTATGCAGAAGGAGGCCACTCAGCCCATCGTGCCAATGCTGGCCCTTTGAGAGAGCTATCCAATTATTTCGACTCCTCCACTGCTCTTTCCCTCATTGCCCCACAAATTTTTTTCCCATCAAGTATTTACCCAATTCCCTTTTGAAAGTTACTGTTCAACCTGCTCCGGCCCTTTTTCAGGCAGCGTATTCCAGATCACAAAACAAAAATCCTTTTCCTTTTCACCCTGGGCCTTTTGCCGATTATGTTAAATTTGTTTCCTATACTGACTGACCTTCCTGTCACTGGGAATAGTCACCCTTATTCACCCTGTCAAAACTCCCTTACACTCATTAAGCCTTTTCGATTCTTTTATCCATTCGCAAAGCTCTCTGGCTTTTAGCAGCGTCGCTGTGTACACGCGCTAAGATAAAGTAATGCAGCGAGCAGCAGTAACGCAGCCCACGTGCAGTCAGGGGTCACAGTGCAAACAGCGGACCAGACACCAACATTGCACTTTGCCTAGGAATCAATACTGGAGAATCTCGGCCAGCCACACATGATGGGTTAAATCAGATCCAATAGGAAGAAAGTATTTCAGTGGCAGAAGGGGTGGTCATGAGAAGACGCAAATTTAAGGTGATTGGCAAAAAGACCAGAAGTGAGCGGAGAGAAAAGAATTTACCCAGTGAGTTGTGGTGATCTGGAACGCCCTGTCTGAAAGGGTGTTGTAAGCAGATTCAATCATTTTCAGAAGAGAGTTGGATAAATCCTTGAAAAGGAGATATGTGCAGAGTTTCCTGGGCAAGTGTAGGGCGAGGTGGATACATTGAGCAGCTCTTTCGAGAAGCCAGCAGAGGCACAACAGACCGAATGGCCTCTCTCTCTGTTGTATCATTTTACGATTCCACATATCAGCCCTCAGCCTGAATATTGATGATCTTTTGTGGGAATGTTAACCAGTTTGTGTGAGAACCTTAATGACTCTGTTCATCTCCAAGCACCAAGAGAGGAACCTCCAGCGCCACCAGTCTCGCTACACATGGACACTGGAGATGGGGAGAGAGCTCCTGTCAGCGGCTGACTCTGCAGCGCAGACATCGCTTGAGGGCCAACTGTCACAGCTGCAGGAGGCCTGGGAATCCACTAACTTACAGTTAAAGGACAAGAGAATAAAACTGACCAACATTGAGAAGGTACACTCCATACTGCCTTCCTGTCACCCACAGACTGACCTGTGCACGTTTTCATCACCAAGGCAAAGGAATCCCAAACTAAAGCGCCAAGGGGACTGTGATTTAGCCCCAGATAGACATCATCCTCCCCACCTACTCCCCCATCTGGAGTAGTCGGTTGGTGAAGAGTTTGTTAGTTGGAGGAGTGTGCCCAGGTCAAAGTTTAACGAGATACTGCACAGTACGGGGTCCTCTTGAGCCTCTCACAGTTCCTACGCTTTAGCCTTTAGTTACCTGTTTCCAAGTGGGAAGAATCCTGGCCACTGGGGACAGGTCTGTCCCTCCAGGTCCCCGTTACTGATCCAGGCTGACTGGTCAATGAGAAGACAGAACGCGCATTTATATAGCACCTTTCATGGCCTCAGGATCTTCCAAGCGCTTTCCAGTGCATGAAGCCCATTTGAAGTGTAGTTGCTGCTATAAAGCAGGAAACACAGCTGCCAAGTTGCATTGAGCAAGGCCCATGGACAACAATGTGATGATGACCAGAGAATGGTTTCAGTTATATTGACTCAGGAGTAAATAATGGCCAGGGCACCATGGAATGGATTCTTTTACATCTACCTAAGTGGGCAGACGAGTACTCCCTTTATAAATAGGTGACAGTTTACTGCTGTGACCAGCCCATATACCCTGCCACCCACCATCCTGTGTCTCTGTGTTTCTCTGGACAGATGTGTGACAGGTGTGGGGAGGAGGTAACTGAGTTGGGTCTCAAACTCCAAGAATTCAGAGCGGATTTGAAGAAGGAGATGCCCCAGTCCAGTGAAGACCTGCAGAAAGAGCAAAAGAAACTCCAGGTAAGACATAAATAAGCAAGCAGAAAATTCTGGAAATACTCAGCAGGTCATGCAGCATCGATGGAGAGACAAACAGAGTTAACTTTTCAGGTCTACCCAAAGTTACTGATCTGAAATGTTAACTGTTGCATTCTGCCTGACCTGCTGAGTATTTCCAGCATTTACTGCTTTTGTTTTAGATTTCCAGCATCTTCAGTATTTTGCTTTAGTGCCAGTTATAACGTGCCCTGATTTTTAACTGAATGAATGAACGATGGGGGCAGTGCCTATTCCACATGTGGGCAGCCCAGCAGGTGAATGTTGGTGAGTTACTCACCAGTGAGGATTTGAGTAGTGGCAGGAATGGCAAATGGTTGCAGGACATGCACGGACAGACTCATGTAGTCTCACACATAATAGTCTTAAAAATCCTTTTATGTCGCTGGCAAGGCCAGCATTTGTTGCCCATCCCTAATTACCCTGGAACTGAGTGGCTTACTAGGCCATTTCAGAGGGCAGTTAAGAGTCAACCACATGGCTGTGGACCTGGAGTTACATGTAGGCTAGGCCAGACCGGGTAAGGATGGAAGATTTCCCTCCCTAAAGGGCATTAGTGACCCAGATGGGGTTTTACAACACATTCGATGATAGTTCCATGGTCACCCATTACTGAGACTAGCTTTATATTCTACATTTATTAATTGAATTTAAGTTCCACCCGCTGTTGTGGTGGGATTTGAACCCATGTCCACAGAGCATAGATGTGGACCTGTGCATTACTAGTCCAGTGACATTACCACGACAGCACCCTCACTCTGAATAGATCCTCATTGTTTCCAGTCCCCTCCCCTTCCTCCCAGACTGTCCATTCGACACACACAAACTCCACGTGGATGGGATGGGATGGGTCCTGTAACTGTGCGTCTGTTTTGAATGGCAGGAGCTGGGAGAATCATTGCGACACTGGTCCAACAGGCTTGTTGAGTTGAACAGAGTGAAAGCAGACCTCAGCAAACACCTTGTTCCCGAAGCAGCAGTTGGATTCCAAGAACAGGTGGCGATTCTGGAAAGTCAATGGGAACAGCTGCACGTGACTGTAAGTTCCTCTGTTTAGGCAGCACAAAGAAACAGGGCACAACACAGCGTCGGAGGGAGCTGCTGGGAAAGACAGCGTTCACTCACTGAGTGTGATGGAAGTGAGGACTGTGATGGAATACTCCCCACTTGCCTGGAGGAGTGCAGCTCCCACAGTCCAACCTGCTTGATCAGACCTGATTCAGCGTCTTTAACTATTCACTCCCTCCACCAGCACCACACACCGTAATTTATGAACCTGCCCCATCTCATGAGGGGGACATGTTAGGGAATTGTTTTTTTCTATTTTTAATCTTTTTAAAAGTGTCAGCGATCTCCCTGAGGCAGCACTTAGCCTCAGGGAGATGTGCGCTCTATCGTGCGCATGTGTGAAAGAGCGCTCTCTCGCTTTTGGGGAATCCCCCCCCACCCCCCACCCCCCCCACCCACACAGGGAGCACATAGTGCTTCCCGCTGGGGGTCACGCTGGGGGGGGGCCTTAATTGGCCGCCCATGTAAAATGGCAGCAGGGCCCACTTCTCAGGCGAGGATCGACTCCCCGCCCACCGGAGATTGGGTCAGGCCCGCCCGCCTGACAGGCAGAAAATTCTGGAAAAACTCAGCAGGTCTGGCAGCATCTGCAGAGAGGAACACAGTTAACGTTTCGAGTCTGAGTGACCCTTCAACAGAACTAAGGAAAAATAGAAAAGAGGTGAAATATAAGCTAGTTTAAGGGGGGGTGGGACAGGTAGAGCTGGATAGAGGGCCAGTGATAGGTGGAGATTGCCAAAAGATGTCACAGACAAAAGGTCAAAGAGGTGTTGAAGGTGGTGATATTATCTAAGGAATGTGCTAATTAAGGGTAGAAAGCAGGATGAGCAAGGTACAGATAGACCTAGTGGGGGTGGGGTGGGGTAGGGGTGAAGGGATCGAAATAGGCTAAAAGGTAGAGATAAAACAATGGATGGAAATACATTTAAAAATAATGGAAATAGGTGGGAAAAGAAAAATCTATATAAGTTATTGGAAAAAAAAGGGGGGATCAGAAAGGGGGTGGGGATGGAGGAGAGAGCTCATGATCTAAAATTGTTGAACTCAATATTCAGTCCGGAAGGCTGTAAAGTGCCTAGTCGGAAGATGAGGTGCTGTTCCTGCAGTTTGCGTTGGGCTTCACTGGAACAATGCAGCAGGCCAAGGACAGACATGTGGGTATGAGAGCAGGGTGGAGTGTTGAAATGGCAAGCGACAGGGAGGTCTGGGTCATGCTTGCAGACAGACTGAAGGTGTTTGGCAAAGCGGTCACCCAGTCTGCGTTTGGTCTCTCCAATGTAGAGGAAACCGTATTAGGAGCAGCGAATGCAGTAGACTAAATTGAGGGAAGTGCAAGTGAAATGCTGCTTCACTTGAAAGGAGTGTTTGGGCCCTTGGACGGTGAGGAGAGAGGAAGTAAAGGGGCAGGTGTTGCACCTTCTGTGGTTGCATGGGAAGGTGCCGTGGGAGGGGATTGAAGTGTAGGGGGTAATGGAGGAGTGGACCAGGGTGTCCCGGAGGGAATGATCCCTCCAGAATGTCACCGGGGGGTGAAGGGAAGATGTGTTTGGTGGTGGCATCGTGCTGGAGTTGGCGGAAATGGCAGAGGATGATCCTTTGAATGCGGAGGCTGGTGGGGTGATAAGTGAGGACAAGGGGGACCCTATCGTGTTTCTGGGAGGGAGAGGAAGGTGTGAGTGTGGATGCGCGGGAGATGGGCCAGACACAGTTGAGGGCCCTGTCAACGACCGTGGGTGGAAAACCTCGGTTAAGGAAGAAGGAGGACATGTCAGAGGAACTGTTTTTGAAAGTGGCATCATCGGAACAGATGTGACGGAGGCGAAGGAACTGAGAGAATGGGATGGAGTCTTTACAGGAAGCGGGGTGTGAGGAGCTGTAGTTGAGGTAGCTGTGGGAGTCGGTAGGCTTGTAATGGATATTAGTGGACAGTCTATCACCAGAAATATTTTTCCCCAATAATTTATATAGAATTTTGTTCTCCCACCTATTTCCATTATTTTTAAATGTATTTCTATCCATTTTTATATCTCTACCTTTTAGCCTATTTAGATCCCTTCCCCCCTCCCCACCCCCACTAGGTCTATCTGTACCTTGCTCGTCCTGCTTTCTACCCTTAATTAGCACATTCCCTAGATAACATCACCACCTTCAACACCTCTTTGTCCTTTTGTCTGTGACATCTTTTGGTTATCTCCACCTATCACTGGCCCTCTATCCAGCTCTACCTGTCCCAGCACCACTCCCCCCTTAAACCAGCTTATATTTCACCTCTTTTTTATTTTTAGTTCTGATGAAGAGTCATACGGACTCGAAACGTTAACTCTTTTCTTCTCTGCAGATGCTGTCAGACCTGCTGAGTTTTTCCAGGTATTTTTGTTTTTGTTCTGGATTTCCAGCATCCGCAGTTTTTTTGCTTTTATCCTTTAGGCAGAAAATTCTGCCCACGATGTGCCGTTAGGAATGTGTTGAATAACTTTGTTCATCCACGTGTTTTGTGCCTGAAGGCAGTTCCTAGGCTCAGGATGAAGCATCAGCTGACATTGAGCCGTTTCCTGACAAGGTTTTGTCAGTGGTGGTTTGTCATTGCTTTTCACTCACAGGGTCAGGGCAAGGCCAAATCTCCCTCAGCCCGATCGGGAATAAATCCAGGATGTTGGCGTTACCCTGAACCACGCACTTGCCTTCTGAGCAACTTAAATAACTGGACCCCCAGTTTAATGACTTACTAACTCTTAATAACTTACTAACTCTTTCTGCTTGCCTTCCACTCACTGCCCCCCTCGATTGGCACATCCCTCCCCAGCACTCCTGGCTGATGACCCCCACGTTCACCACTTCCCTCTCCCGAACCCTCGCTGTGTGTGAGGGCCTGAAAGAGAGAGGGAGCGAGGGAGCAAGAGGGGCTGAGAGTGGGAGGAGCGGAGGGTTGGCAAGTGGGCCGCAGGAAAGACAAGTGCAAAGAAAGGCAGTGTCCGTAAGTCCATGTAGTGAATGTCACTGAGTTAGATAGGTGAGGACAGCAGCAAGTTCCCCTCCAAGCCACTCACCATCCAGACTTGGAAATATATCACCGTTCCTTCACTGTCGCTGGGTCAAAATCCTGGAACTCCCTCCCTGACAGCACTGTGGGGGTACCTACACCACATGGACTGCAGCGGTTCAAGAAGGCAGCTCAGCACCACCTTCTCAAGGGGCAATTAGGGATGGGCAATAAATGCTGGCCTTGCCAGAGATGCCCACATGAGCGAATAATAAAAAAAACTTATTTTGAACAGGGTGTCTATATAAATTATTGGAAAAAAAATTCTGGTGATAGACTGTCCACCAATATCCATTACAAGCCTACCGACTCCCACAGCTACCTCGACTACAGCTCCTCATACCCCGCTTCCTGTAAGGACTCCATTCTCTCAGTTCCTTCGCCTCCACCGCATCTGTTCTGATGATGCTACCTTCAAAAACAGTTCCTCTGACATGTCCTCCTTCTTCCTTAACCGAGGTTTTCCACCCACGGTGATAAATTTCTTCCCACTTTGAATCTTTGGAATTCTCTAAACCAGAGAGCTCCAGACACTCAGTTGTTGAGTATATTCAAGGCAGAGGTTGATAGCTGTTTGGATACTAAAGGAATGAAAGGATATTGTGATAGTGCAGGAGGATGGAATTGAGGAAGCAGATCACCCATCATCTTATTGAATGATGGAACAGGCTTTTCCTGCTCTTACCTAAGTTTATATGCTCAGCATGAAGTTGGGTTAATGCTGGAGACAGTATTTATCCAGCATTAACCTAGTTGCAAGTTTTTTTTACTCTGAGAATTTTTCTTAAATATAATGTTCCTGCAAAGCACCTTGAGATGCCTTATGACACTAAAGGCACGATATTAATATAATTCCAGCTAGGTGCCCTTTACTGCACACTTGACATTGTGTAGTGTTCTGTGAATTTGTCTCTGGATCAGGAGTGGTGTTGCCCAGCTCAGGGTGCTCCAAGAGAGAGAAAGGGTAATGGGTAAAAAGTACTAAAACAAAGGGAGACACATATAATAAATGCTGTTTCCCACCTAAATTTACTCTGATAGGGAGTAATCGAGAACGTATTGGTCGGCAAATGCATATCCTGTTTGACAGGCAGTAATTCTGGAACTTCTCCTGGTACAGACACAAGTTGTGAAGTCTAGTGTTGGACTATTTGTCTATCAGCATCTGTTGCAGTTCCTCCATGCTGATGCTAAGTACATCTGTCTCCTTGCAGTAATACCACTAACTAGCTCTATCCACTAATCCTGTAGGTATCCTTGCGAACACTGGAGATACGTGACCGGCTTGAACAGTGGGTTGTGTTTAACACCAAGAGCAAGCAGCTGGAAGACTGGTTGAAGCAGATGGAAGATCGAGTCTCTCAGAACACAGACATTGGTGTCGAGGAGATGATCGAGAGACTCCAGAAGGTGAGGGATTCTTTACCTTTGGCCTGTGGTGAGTTAGCTTGTGTTAAATACATTGTCGGGAATGTGAGGATCGTTGGCTGGGCCAGCATTTATTGCCCATCCCTAGTTGCACTTGAGAAGGTGGTGGTGAGCTGCCTTCTTGAGCCGCTGCAGTCCATGTGGTGTAGGTACACCCACAGTGCTGTTAGGGAGGGAGTTCCAGGATTTTGACCCAGTGACAGTGAAGGAACGGCCGATATTTTTCCAAGTAAAGATACCGAGTCACTTGGAGGAGAACTTCCAGGTGGCAGTGTTCCCATATATCCGATGGCCTTGTCCTTCTAGATGATAGTGGTTGTGGGTTTGGAAAGTGCTGGAGGTTAACGAGAGAGCGAGAGAGAGAAATTGCTATCGTACTGTCACATGCTCAGGATAGCTCAAAACATGTTACACCCAGTGAAGTAATGTGTCACTGTAGTAATGAAATTAGAGCTCAGAAAATTACTTTATAAGGAAAGGCTGCAGGATATTGGCTTTGTATTCCCTTGATTTCAGAAGCTTGGGAGGTGATTTAATTGACGTGTTTTTGAATGATTAAAGGAGCTGACAAGTAGATAGCGAGAGTTCAGAATGAGGGGGCATGACATTTAAAATTAGAGTTAGGCTGTGCAAGGGTAACATCAGGAAGTAGGGAGTGGAAATCTCCAATTCTTCACCCCCCCAAAATAAAACGGTGGGGACTGAGAGCCAATTGAAAATGTTCAAGCCTGAGATTGATAGATTCTTGTTGGTTTAAGGCACAGATCATCTATTTGAATGGCTGAGCAGTTTGGAATAGGCATATGGCCTCCTCCAATTTATGGTGTTCCTATTTATTTAATGCCCTGGTTTGGTAACATCTCAATTTTTAAAATTCTCATCCTTGTTTTCAAATCCCTTCCTGGCCTCACCCCTCCCGATCTCTGTAATCTTCCTCCAACCCCACAACCCACTGAGATCTCTGGGCTCCTCTAATTCCGGCCTCGTGAGCATCCCTGATTTTAATCGTTCCATCAATGGCGGCCGTGCCTTCAGCTCCCTGGGCCCTAACTCACTCCCTGAACCTCTCCACGTCTCTACACCTCTATCTCTCTTCCTCCTTTCAGATCTTCTTGGAAACCTACTTCTTTTATCAAGCTTTTGCTTGCCTGTCTTAGTCTATCCTTATGTCTGTCTCAATATATCCTGTCTTAATATATCCTTAATATACCCTTATGTGGCCCAGTGTCAAATCTGTATCTGATAAAACTGCATTGAAGGGCCTTGGGATGCTTTGTAATGTTAAAGGTGCTTTATGAATGCACCAAGTTTTTTGTTATTAGGAAGTGATCAAGTTAAATCCTGTAAATTTGTTGAAGCTGAGATGTGAGAGTAGAACAAGGAGAGACAGGTTCAAACTCGTAATAAGTCAGAAGTGTCTCTTTTACATTGAGAGTGACCTTTGCAAGGAGCCTATGGAAAGAGCTAATGTCGGATGATGAATTGGGCCGATTGTAATGGCCTTGACTGGATGGAAGAGTTAGAACTGGACTAAATGTACAGCCTCAGTTGTGTCTGTGCTCGGTTTGAGGTGATTGTCTGTGGTTTTGTTTTTAGGATTGTATGGGGGAAATTAAACTCTACAACAAGAACAAGATCCAGCTGAGACAATTGGGAGATGAACTGATTAAAGCCAGCAGCACATCGAAGGCCCCCGAGATCGACAACAAACTTAATCTTATCAACAGTCACTGGCAGCATCTCCTCGAAGTCATTGAGGCCAGGTAAGGGGAGGGGCAAAGGGGAAAGGGGCGGGGAAGCAGCAGGTGGATGAGGGAGGGGCAGGTGTGAGGTTAACTGAGCGGGGGAGGGGTAGATTAATGGGGAGGGGGCAAAAGGACAGGTCAGGTAATAGGAAGAGGCAAGAGAGAGGTGTGAATAGAACGGGGTGTCATAGAGGTGAGGACGCATGATCCCTCCAAATATCACACTTCTCCCTATATGTTTTACAATTCATCACATGATGTAGCACAGGAGGAGGCCATTCAACCCATCGTGCCTGTGCCAGCTCTTTGAGAAAACTATCCAATTGGTCCTATTCTCCTCCCCTTTTTCCCGTAGCCCTGCAATTTTTCCCTTTTTAAGTGTTTATCCTGTTCCTCTTTGAAAGTTACTGTTGAATCTGCTTCCACCTCCCTTTCGGGCAGCTCATTCCAGATTGCATTAAATAAGGTGTCCATGTCCCCTTTTGTTCCAATGGAAACAGTTTCTGCTTACTTACTCTTTGTCATTTTAAATGCCTCTGTCAAATCTCTTAACTTTCTCGAAAAACGATCCCAGCTTGTCCAGTCTCTTCACATAATTAAGAGGTATGAAGTCCAGCGTGATGGAATACTGCTAGAGACAGAGAACTTCCTTAATTTGGGGAATTAAAAAAAAAAAATTGTTCATGGGATGTGGGCAGCATTTATTGCCCATCCCTAATTTAAGAGTCAGCCGCATTGCTGTGGGTCTGGAGTCACATGTAAGATAAGGACAGCAGATTTCCTTCCCCGTGAACCCGATGGGTTTTTAACAACAATCAGCAATGGTTTTCATGCTCATCATTCATCCCAGGTTTTTTTTATTAAATTCAAGTTTCACCATCTGCCGGGGTGGGATTTGAACTCAGGTCCCCAGAGCATTCCCTGGGTCTCAGGATTAGTGACAATACCAGCTAGTGGCAGCTACACTGTTATTTAGCTGGCTAGTGGGAACTCTAGACAGCAGAGCCTGACTCAGATCTTTGAAATTTTTACTAGTATATAATACAGGAGGGCTTTGCTTATGCATGAATAAGTCACACAAAGTCAAGCTTGACCATGTATCGCTTTGACAAAATACATAACTCAGGGAATTGGGTGAGTGAGGGAAGAGGTGCTGTTCTGGCCTTTTACAGAATAAGGAGTGGTCTGAGAGAGGGAGCAGGAGACCTGAGAGCTGTAATCCAGAGGCATTCATTAGATAAGCAGGTAGGTTATACTCTCTGCATTACTGACTGAGCTATGTGCAAAATGGCATAGGAACAGATCAGGAGCATTAACACGTGGCTAGAGGGCTGGTGTGGGAAAGAGGAGTTCCTCGACATGGGGCACTGACACCAGTCCTGGGACAGGAGGAAGCTGCACTGATGGGATGAGCTCCACCTGAACTGGGATGGGACCTGTGCCCTGGTGGAAAGTGTAAATAGGGACGTGGCAAAGGCTTTAAACTAGTATGGGGTGGGGAGGGATCCACAAGAAACGTAAGCAGCCTCAATGTAAACAGAAGAATGCAGGAGAATGTATCAAAGAATAAAGTGAGGGAAGACAATGATGTCAAGGGAATAAATAGAGTTCTAGAACAAGAGTGCACAAAAAATGAAAATAAATCCTATTAAAAATGAGTTAAAATATCTGTACACAGTGTCCATAATAAAACAGAGGAAAAGGAGGCAGTCATGTGCTGGGAGGAACCAGATATAGTAGGGATTACTGAGATATGGCTGCAGAGAAACCAGGGCAAGGAATTAAACACTGCAGAGTGTAACATATTTAGAAAAGATAGAGGGGGAACAAGGGGAGGTGGAGTAACTGTGCTTATTCAGAATAACCTCATAGGAGTAGAAAAGAGAGATGTAGCAAAACAAAAATAGAATCCATATGGATAAAAATAAAAGTTAATAAAGGATCAATCACACTAATAGATGTTATCTACAGACCACCTAATAATGGACAGGAGATGGAGGAAGAAATGGGGGATAGAATAGGGAATTGAATAAAAAACATAGATTAATAATCATGGGGGACTTCAACTATCTTTTATTTAAATAGAGAGAAGAAGTAGGGTAAGGGGATAAGGGAGAGATAGTTCTTACAATGTGAACAGAACTCCTTTCTAACCCAATATGTGGAACACCCAACAAGGTAATGGGGAACAAACCAGAGCATATAAGAAAAGTAAAAGCAGAATGATGATAGAAGACATAAATATGACAAAAACTAGGTTAATAGATTGGAGAAAAGCTGATTTTTGAGAGGTAAGAATGGAAATTAAAATAAAATGGACAACAATATTGGTAAAACAACGATGACGATGTTTAGAGTCAGGAAGATAGATTCTGCTGAAAGAAAAGAACAGACTAAACACTAGTGGGACTCCACTGATGAATAAAGACAAAAGGGAACAATTGAGGGTCAGGAAAGAGGCAAACATTAAGTACATAGACAGTAGAGGAATGCAGGATAAGAGAGAATACAAAGAGGTTAGGAGAGAAGTCCAAAAAAATTAGGAAGACAAAGAGCTATTATGAAATTAAATTATCAAGGAACATAAAATATTTTGCAGAATAGGTTATCCTGAATAAGCACAGCCACTCCACCTCCCTTATCCCCTCTCTATCTTTCTAAATATTTTGCGGGCACCTCAGTTTAAATAGGAAGTCTATGATGGAGGTAAGGCCATTCAAGGATAGCCAGGAAAGGGAAACTGTGTTGGACAAATTTATTAGACTATTGCTAAAAAAAAGAGACATGCTGTCAAAGCTTTTTGCCTTGCACTCATCAGGACAGTTTGCAAGACAAGACCAAGAATACCTGTCCTGTGTCTGTCTCCCACTGCTTCAACAGCATGTCTCTTTGTTCCAGCAAATTTCAGAATTGATTAGGAGGAAGTGTTGAATAGATTGTCGATGCTTAAAGTTGACAAGGCACCGGGACTGGATGAGTTGCGCCCAGGGGCAGAATTTTCCGGTTGGCGTGTGGGGGTGGGTCCAACACACCGGCAATATTTCGTTCAGCGGGCCTGCGCCGGAACCGGCTGCGCGTCTGCCGAAATGGCCTATTAAGACCTTTAAGAAATGAATTGAGCCACTTGTGAACACCGCCTGACCAACCTTAAGGTTGGTGGGGGGGTGGGGGGGGGGGGGGGGGGGGGGGGTGGGGGGGGGTGGGTGGGGGTGGGTGGGGGGGGGGTGGGCGAAGACCACAAGCCGTCTTCACGTTTTTCAGGAAACCTCGTCCACGGGCGGGATGAAGTTTCCTGAAGCTTTTATTAAATAAATTAATTCATTTTCATAAATATAAAAACATGTCCCCACTCTTGTGACACATTCACCCGAGGGGACATATTTAAATACATTTTTAAATCGATTCTTTAAATATTTTAATACCCATTCAATCACTCCCTGAGGCACGGAGCTGCCTCAGGGAGATTGCTGCGATCTTTCACGTGCATGCGTGAGAGAGCGCTGGACCCGACTCTCCCTCCTCCCCGTGCTGAACACTACCGGCTGCGTATTATGCTGGGCCAGCCTTAATTGGCCCACCCGTGTAAAATGGCGGTGCTGAGCCGATCTCAGGTGGCGATCAGCTCTGCTGCCGCTCCCACTCCCGCCTGCCATTGGAAAAATCCTGGCCCAAGGATATTGAAGGAAGTGAGAGTGAAAATGGCAGGAGCCCTGGCCATAATCTTTCAGTTTTCCCTAGACTCAGGGGAGGTGCCAGAGGACTGGAGAATTGTAAACATTACACCCTCGTTCAAAAAAGGTTGTAAGGATAAGCCCAGCAATTACAGACCAGTCAGTTTAACTTCAGTGGTGGGCAAGATTCTAGAAACAATTATTCGGGATAGAATTATTAATCACATGGAAAACTAGGGGTTGATAAGGAAGAGCCAGCATGGACTTCTAAAGGGGAAATCGTGTTTAACTAACTTGCTGGAGTGTTTTGAAGAGGTAACAGAAAAGGTCGATGAGGGTAATGCTGTCGATGTGGTGTACATGGACTTTCAAAGGGCATTTGACACGGTGCCACACAACTGACTTGTGAGAAAAGTTATTGCTCATGGAATAAAAGGGACAGTAGCAACGTGGATACAAAATTGGCTGAAAAATAGGAAGCAGAGAGTAATGGTCAATGTATATTTTTCGGGCTGTAGGAAGGTTTTTAGTGGAGTTCCCCAGGGGTCGGTATTGGGACCCTTGCTTTTCCTGAAATATATTAATGATCTAGATCTTGGTGTGCAGGGGACAGTTTCAAAGTTTGCGGGTGATACGAAGCCTGGGAGTGTTGTGAACTGTGAGGAGGACGGTGTGGAACTTCAAGCGGACATAGACAAGTTGGTGGAGTGGGCAGATAGGTGGCAGATGAAGTTCAATGTGGAGAAGTGTGAGGTGATGCATTTTGGTGAGAAGAACATCGACAGACAATGTAAAATAAGAGGTGAAATTTTGAAGGGGGTGCAGGAGCAGAAAGGCTTGGCTGTATATGTCCATAGATCATTGAAGGTGGCAGGACAGGTGGAGAGAGCAGTTACTAAAGTATGTAGTATCCTGGGCTTTATTTATAGCGGCATAGAGTACAAGAGCAGGGAGGTTATGTGGAATTTATATAAGATCCTCGTTAGACCTCAGCTGGAGTATTGTTTACACTTCTGGGCACCACATTATAGGAAGGATGTGAACACATTGGAGACAGTGCAGAAGAGGTTTACAAGAATGGTTCCAGGGATGAGAAACTTCAGCTATGAGGATAGACTGGAGAGGTTGGGACTGTTCTCCTTGGAGAGGAGAAGGCTAAGTGGAGGTTTGATAGAGGTGTTCAAAATCATGAGGGGACTGGACAGAGTAAGCAAGGAGAAACTGTTCCTGCTTGTAAAAGGATCGAGAACGAGAGGGCACAGGTTTAAAGTGATTTGCAAAAGAAGCAAATGTGATGTGAGAAAAAACTTTTTCACACAATGAGTGGTTCAGGTCTGGAATGCGCTGCCTAGAAGTGTGGTGGAGGCAGGTTCAATCGAGGCATTCAAGAGGGCATTAGATGATTATTTGAATAGAAACAATGTGCAGGGGTAAAGGGAAAAGGCAGGGCAGTGGCACTAGGTCATAATGCCCATTTGGAGAGCTGGTGCAGACACGATGGGCTGAATGGTCTCCTTCTGTGCTGTTATGATTCTGTGATTTATTAGAGTTATTTGAGGAAGTAACAAGCAGGGTGGGTAAAGGAGAACCAGTAGATGTAGTGTATTTGGATTTCCAAAAGGCATTTGATTAAGTGTCATATTAAAAAGTTACTGCACAAGATAAGAACTTGTAGTGTTGGGGGGTGAACAGGAAACGTTGGATGGGATTTTCTAGCCCCGCTCACCTCTGGGATCAATGGACTTTTGACTGGGTCACTGCACCCCCAGCAGGGGGTTCCGCCACAACAAGGGTCACAAAATCCCGGCCATAGAGTCAGGATAAATGGGTCATTTTCAGGATGCCAAACTGCAATGAATGGAGTGCCCACGGGGATCAGTGCTGGGTACTCAGCTATTTACAGTTTATATTAATGACTTAGATGAAAGACTGCATTGTAGCCAAATTCGCTGATGACACCAAGGTCGGTAGGAAAGCAAGCTGTGAGGAGGATACAAAGAGTCTGCTAAGGGATATAGACTGGTTAATTGACTGGGTAAAAACTGACAGATGGAGTATAATGTGGGAAAATGTGAGGTTGTCCATTTTGGCAGGATGGATAAAAAAGTGGAATATTATTTAAATGGAGGGAGACTGTAGAATGCTGAGGTATGGAGGGATCTGGGTGTCTTTGTACATGAATCACAAAACATTAGCATATACATATAGCAATAGGGTATAAAAGTGGGGAAGCCTTGTTATAACTGTACAGGGTTTTGGTGAGACCACACCTGGAGTAATGTTTGCAGTTTTGGTCTCCTCATTTAAGGAGGGATAGACCTGCATTGGAAGCAGTTCAGAGAAGATTCACTAATCTGGGTTCCTGACTTGTCTTATGAGGAAAGGTTGGGCAAGTTGGGCCTATGCTCATTGGAGTTTAGAAGAATGAGAGGTGACCCTATTAAAACATAGAAGATCCTGAGTTTCCAATCTTGGGGAAATCGAGAACTAGGGGGCACAGTTTAAAGGTAAGACAGAGATGA
Organism: Carcharodon carcharias; assembly: GCF_017639515.1. NCBI lineage: Eukaryota > Metazoa > Chordata > Chondrichthyes > Lamniformes > Lamnidae > Carcharodon > Carcharodon carcharias. The sequence goes on from NC_054486.1 coordinate 112,689,255, forward strand.
GGAGGAATTTCTCCTCTGAGGGTCATAGTCTTTGGAATTCTCTTCCTCGGACAGCAGTGGAGGTTGAGTCATTGAATATGACTCAGATGTAGACAGATTTTTGATCGAGAAAAGAGTCATATGAAGGACAGGCAGGAAAGTGGAATTAAGGCCACAATTGGATTAGCCGTGATCGTATTGAATGGCAGAGCAAGCTTGAGGGGCCGAATAGCCTACTCCTGCTCCTAATCCTTATGATCTTATGGCAATACCAGAGATAGTGATCCAGAGTTGGCAGAAATATTATATAATTATTTTGCTTTGCCATTTACCAGAGAGATAGAACAAGTAGATATGACATTGAATGATGAGACGCACAATGGCATAAGTGCATTTAAAAAAATTTTAAAACAGGAGGTATTGAATAAACTAAACAAAGAGGATATATCCCAGGCCTGGATGGATCGCATCCACGTATTCAATAAGAATATTGGGAAGAGATAGCAGAGGTATTACTATTCATATTTAATAACTCGTTAGAAGATGGTGTAGTGCCACAGGATTGACAGATCACTAATGTAATTCCCATATTGAAGGAGGTGGACAGAACAAGTCTGGGGCATTATAGACCGGTCAGTTTAACATCAGAGTAGGAAAAATAATGGAATCCCTACTAAAGGAGAGAATAGTGGAACATCTGAAAATGAGAAATGTAACTATGAATGATCCACATGGGTTTCAATAGGGAAAATCTTGCTGGGTCAAGTTTATTGAATTTTTTGAGGAGGTAACAGAGAGAGTAGACAATAGTGATGTAGTAGATGTAATTTATCTGGATTTCTGGAAGGCCTTCGAATAGGTGTCCCATAATAGACTAATGAATAAGGTCAGAGAATGTACAGTCAGGGGATGTGGCAGAATAGATTGCTAGCTGGCTTCAAGACAAAAATCACAGTGTGGCTGGGAGGAGCAGTTTTTCAGAGTGGCAGGAGGTGAGAAGTGGTGCTCTGCAAGAGTTAGTGCTGGGTACTGAGGGAGTACTGCACTGTCAGAGAGGCGGTACTGAGGGAGCGCTGCACTGCCGGAGAGGCAGTACTGAGGGAGCGCTGCACTGCCGGAGAGGCAGTACTGAGGGAGTACTGCACTGTCAGAGAGGCGGTACTGAGGGAGCGCTGCACTGTCAGAGAGGCAGTACTGAGGGAGCGCTGCACTGCCGGAGAGGCAGTACTGAGGGAGTGCTGCACTGCCGGAGAGGCAGTACTGAGGGAGCGCTGCACTGCCGGAGAGGCAGTACTGAGGGAGCGCTGCACTGCCGGAGAGGCAGTACTGAGGGAGTACTGCACTGCCGGAGAGGCAGTACTGAGGGAGCGCTGCACTGCCGGAGAGGCAGTACTGAGGGAGCGCTGCACTGCCGGAGAGGCAGTACTGAGGGAGCGCTGCACTGCCGGAGAGGCAGTACTGAGGGAGCGCTGCACTGCCGGAGAGGCAGTACTGAGGGAGCGCTGCACTGCCGGAGAGGCAGTACTGAGGGAGCGCTGCACTGCCGGAGAGGCAGTACTGAGGGAGCGCTGCACTGCCGGAGAGGCAGTGCTGAGGGAGTACTGCACTGCCAGAGAGGCAGTACTGAGGGAGCGCTGCACTGCCGGAGAGGCAGTACTGAGGGAGCACTGCACTGCCGGAGAGGCAGTACTGAGGGAGTGCTGCACTGCCAGTACTGAGGGAGCGCTGCACTGCCGGAGAGGCGGTACTGAGGGAGCGCTGCACTGTCAGAGAGGCAGTACTGAGGGAGCGCTGCACTGCCGGAGAGGCAGTACTGAGGGAGTGCTGCACTGCCGGAGATGCGGTACTGAGGGAGCGCTGCACTGTCAGAGAGGCAGTACTGAGGGAGCGCTGCACTGCCGGAGAGGCAGTACTGAGGGAGCGCTGCACTGCTGGAGAGGCGGTACTGAGGGAGCGCTGCACTGCCGGAGAGGTGGTACTGAGAGAGCGCTGCACTGCGGAGAGGTGGTACTGAGAGAGCGCTGCACTGCGGAGAGGTGGTACTGAGGGAGCGCTGCACTGCGGAGAGGTGGTACTGAGAGAGCGCTGCACTGCGGAGAGTTGGTACTGAGAGAGCGCTGCACTGCGGAGAGGTGGTACTGAGAGAGCGCTGCACTGCGGAGAGGCGGTATTGAGGGAGTAGAGACTGATATTAATGCTGGATTTTTTCTCTTATTTTTACTCCTGTGTATGCATTTGTGTTGGAATATTAATTTTGTTTTTTGAAGCGAATGGATATTTAATTCTCCTGAGTGAATGCATTTCAATAGAAAAGAACTGAATACTTTGAACGTTGAAATGTCGCTTGGATAACTACATTCATCTCTTTAATGAAATGAGGGAAAGGGATATTTATACCTATTTACCCACCCTTTCCTGCAGAATTCTAATATTATATTTCAAATTAACTCTGGTATTAGAGACTGAACAAATCCTGACCTATTCTGGACTCCTGCTAATAGCTGAGAACTGGATTTAAACCTAATCCTGGTGAATACGCAATGTGTCCTTGCTCCATATGTCCCTCTCCAGTATGATGCTGATGCTCACGTGATGCGTGGTTAGTAAATGGCCCAAGAATTGGCAGAGGGAGGGGCCTAGTAAGACACTCTGAATGCTGACAGATGATCAGGGGAGTGCCTGACAGACGGCACGCTAATCCTTTTTACTGGGTTAAGCTAGTAGCTTTTCCAAAGAGACATCTGTTGCCTTCAGCACCTGGCCTCCAAGCCCCCATTGTTGGAAATGGCACTGTCGCGGAGTCTATCTCTTGCTGTGCTGTCAGCCTCATCACAGCCTCAAAGCATCACACAGCCCGGGAACAACTTTCACAGAGTTTCAGCTGAGTGTCTTACCATCAGTGCTAAGACGCTCAGTCCTGTGAGCGCCTGTAATCCAGCTGAATATCTCCGGGACTTTAGTTATCCTGATACAGACTGGGATAGTAACAGTGTAAAGGGCAAAGAGGAGGATTAGAATTCTTGAAATGTATAAAAGAGAACTTCTTTGACCTGTGCGTTTCCATCATAATGAGGAAGGGAAGCCGTGTTGGATTTAGTTCTGGAGAATGAAGTGGGGAAAGTGGAGCAGACTTCAGTGGGAGAGCATTTGGGGAACAGTGATCATAATCTCATCAGCTTTAGAGCGATTCCGAAAACGGACCCGGTGCAATCAAGCAGAAAGATACTAAACTGGAGCGAGTGAATTTCATTGAGTTGAAAATGGTCTTGGCTCAGGTGGACTGGAATCAAAAACTGGTGGATAAAATAGTCATTGAGCAATAGGTATTTTTCAGAGAACAGATGGTTTGGGTATGGAGGAGACATATTCCCATAAGGAGAGAAAGGAAGGGCAAAGCTGGAGCTCTCTGACTGGCTGAAGATATCTGGATTAAAGCTAAAGAGGAAAAGGGGTTTATGGCTGTCAGGTTCTACAGTGTAGAACTAAACTGAATACAGAAAATACAGAGGAGATTTGAAAAGGGAAGAGAGAGTATGAGAATAGATTAGAATAACATAGAAGGGAACCCAAAACTAATTTATAAACACATGAGTAGTAAAAGGAGAGTCAAAGAAAGGTTGGGGCTGATTAAGGACCAAAAAGAGGCAGAGAACATGGCCAAGGTATTAGTGAGAATTCTGCATCTGTCTTCGCTAGAGAAGGGGTTGTTGCTAATCTAGCAGTGAAGGAGGAGGCAGTAATGATATTGGATAGAATAAAAAGTGATAAAGAGGAGGTATTTAAAAGTTTGGCAATGCTGAAAGTAGAAAAGTTACTCGGTCCGGGAGGGATGTTTGTTGGTTTACTGAGGGAAGTAAAGGTGGAAATTGTGGAGGCTCGGACCACAACATTCCAATCCTCCTTAGATACAGGGGTGGTGCTGGAGGACTGGAGAGTTGCCAATGTTACCCCCTGTTTGAAAAAGGGGGGAGCAATATACCCAGCAACTACGGAGCAGTCAGTCTAATGTCAGTGATGGAGGCACTTATAGAGACAATAACCAGGAACAAAAATAACTGAAAGCCAGCATGAATGGTCTAACTGTAACAGCTGACAGATCCTCGGATTAGTGTCTCATCTGAACCAGCACAGAAGCAGGGATATTATGTCAAAACGTTCATAAAATGTGAGTTAGGTCTCAGCCTGAGTATTGTGTCCAATTCTGGTCACCACACTTTAGGAAGGAGATGGTGGGGAGGAGATTTACCAGAATGGGACCAGGGGTGAGAGTCTTCAGTTAATGTGGAGAGACCGGGGTTGTTTTCCTTAGAATGAAATAAAGAGGTTAAGGGGAGATAATAATGGTGTTCAAAATTATGAGAGGTTTGATAGAATAACTAAGCCAAAAACTGTTTCTAGTGATAGCAGGCTCGGTAAGCAGGGGAGACAGGGTTATGGTGATTGTCATATAGAACCAGAGATGACAAGAGGAAACCGCTTTAAGTGACACAGCGAGTAGTCCTGACCTGGAATTCCCTGCCTAAAAGAGAAGTCGGAAAAGTTTCCAGGGCCAAGGGAGGGAGACCAACTGGATCAACGTTCAAAGAGCTGGCCCAGGCTGGATGGTGTGAATGGCCTTCCCATGTGTGCTGTATCATTCCCATGTGGTGCTGTATCATTCCCATGTGGTGCTGTATCATTCCCATGTGTGCTGTATCATTCTGTATCATGTGTGTTGTATCATTCTGCGCTGAGGCAGAGACTGCGCGTGTGTGTGACTTTTCTCTCTGGGGGAATGTGTTGTGTGCATTGATGGAGCTGAATTGTCTTACATTGTGCAGGGACGCGTGACTGACAGTTGCTGGGATCAGCTGTTTGCTTTTAGAACTGGTTTGAGCTGGGGCCCAGTCTCTGCATGCTGCCATCAAATATATTCATTGTCCCAGTCATCTGGAACTGCCTCTCAGCTGTCTGTTTACAAGTGTCTTTGTAGGTGATTTGGAGACTCCCAGCACAGTTACCGTGACAATTGGGATCTGGTACCCTTTGAAATTCCGGTGAAACCTGAGAGAGGAGGGGGAGGGGGAGGGAGTGGGGGGGGTGCTGGTGCAATCTGGTCAGGAGGAGGGGAAAGGGTGGGGGTTGGGGGGAGAATCATTTGCCTTGTGCAGTGTGGCATGTGTGTGTGTAGATTATAGGGTAGAGCCTGCTTTGCTGGTGAGGCCTCCCTTTCTCTCTCTGTCTCTCTCTCTCTCTCTCTTTCACACACCTTGGAAATGTAGGACGGCGCTGCTACCTCAGGCATGTATCTGCTGGACGCTAGTTCTGTTTGATTATAGTGCCCAGAGTGATCCTGTGAAGCTGGATCCTGTATTTAACGGTAAGTTGTGTGTTTCTGTATCAACATCACTTCACGTTTTCATGTTGCCCGTACTGGATCAGTTCATTGAACAGAGATTTCATTGCACTTCAGGTGTATTGTATTGTGTCTGTGTGTGTCTGTGTGTGTGTGCGAATATTTGTACATATCTGTGTGTGTTTGCATATGTATGTGTGTGTATGTGTGTATATATATATATATATATATATATATGTGTGTACGTGTGTGTATTTGTATGTGAGCGTGTGTTTGTTTTGTATCTGTGTATTCATATATGCGTCTATGTATGTATATGTGTGTGTGTATTTGTATGTGTGTATATATATGTGTGTGTATACTATATATATATGTATATATAAATGCACACACACACACATATATATTATATATATGTATGTGTGTGTGTTTACATACACTCAGACATCACTCTGCTCAGTAAAGGATGTGAGCAAACTGGTCTTGTTTTGATTGTCATTGTCCTGCTCCTCCTAGGCTGAGTCTCTGTGTGCTGATGAAAGCATCGCTTGGAAAGGTCATTTCAGGGTGGAGGATTCCAGACCGAGCAATCTTCAATGCACTGGGTGGTGTGGAAGGGGGGAGGGCCCTTCGAATGTCTCCAGGAACACTGGAATGAACCACGATGTGATCTGCATTATTTTCCTTTGATTCATTGTCAGACTGACTCGTGGTCCAAACAGGAAGTTAATTTGTGGATGAACCTTGATTTTCTGCTGGTATTGTTGGAAGGAATGATTTGCTGACACCGAGTGTGACTGTGAGGACCTGTATGTTCACAGGGCTGCTGGGGAGGGGTTGGATTTATAAACTGCAGGCTTTAAAACAAGGGGATGTAGGAAAATAGGTTCGACTGTGTGTGTGCATGGGAGGGGCTGGTCCTGCACTGAGAGATAAATATTGGTGAGGACGTTGTGGGAAATACCCTACTCTTTGTTGGATTGTTTAGGTAGGAGTGGGGCTTGAACCCACAACCCCCTGACTCGGAGTTGAGAATGCTACCTTCTAAAGCACAGCTAACACTATTCAAGAAGCTGGGTGATTAACCCTTGATTAGTGAGCGAGTTTAACCGCACTGTGCCGATTATAGCTGTCACAGCAGTGATGTTTTAGAGAGGTCGTAGCAGTCTGGAATTAAAGTGGTGAAACACACTCATACCCAGCGTGGTACTGAGCCCAACAGACAAGAAATATTTAGGTGGGCGCTTGAAATGTCACAACATATAGGCCAAGTGCTGGAAAATGGGATTAGGATGGATAGGTGCTTGTTGGCTGGCATTGACGTGATGGGCCGAAGGGCCTGTTTCTGTGCTGTATAACTCTATGACAAGATAGTCCCTGACTCAGACCCTGAGCTCAGCCAGTTAGATGCTCTCCACTGGTCTCAGCATCGTTGACTTGGGGAAGAGATGTGGAGGTGAGGGGGGGATGATGAGAACTCAGCGTCCACACTCCTGATCGCTATCCCCTCACCCTGAATGAATATATACACCTGTGTGCTGACCCGGAGCGAGGAGAACATCACAGCCAGTCTGTGATACCTCAGCTGGAGCATCGTGTCCAACCCTGGCCAGTACACTTTAAGAAGGATGTCCTGGAATTGGAGAGGGTAGAGAGGAGATTTATCAGAATGGTACAGCAACTGGAGAAGCTGGGATTGTTCTCCTTCGAGCAGAGAAGGTTACGAGGAGATTTAATAGAGCTGCTCAGGATCATGAGGGGTTTCGATAGGTTAAATAAGGAGAAACTGTTCCCACTGTGGAGATAGTATGGGAGGGTGAAGATCAATTATAATCTTATTGAACGATGGAGCAGGTTTGAGGGGCCAAATAGCCTACCCCTGCCCCTAATCCGTGTGTTCTTCAGTGTCGGTAACTAGTGGGCACAGATTTTAAGAACCAGAGGGAGATTGAGGAGAGACGTTTTTACACAGCGAGTTGTGGCGACCTGGAAATGCTGCCTGAAAGGGCGGTGGAAGCAGATTCAATTGGAACTTTCAAAAGAGGAATTGGATAAATCATTGAAAAGGAAACATTTTCAGGGCGATGGGGGAAGAGCAGTAGGGTGAGACTAATTGGATAACTTTTTTCAAAGAGCCGATATTGCCACGATGGGCTGAACGGCCTCTCAATGTGCTGCAAGGTCACACAGGGTCACACAGGGTTACACAGGGTACACGAATCAGGCCTCTGTCTCCCCCACCCCCACCCCCACCCCCACCCCCACTCGAATCCGTGGAGTTTGACGAGGGACAGGAATTTCCATCCCTACCAATCGCTGCTGTTAAAATCTTCTCTCCCTGATCCCTTTGTGTGAATTTTTTGTGCCTGCTCAGAGTGAAGAAGTTGAAGGGAACCCTCTGCTCCGTGCAGCTCCTGGACAGGGAGATGAGCAACCTGCGGACCTGGCTCTCTCGCATCGAGTCCGAGCTCTCCAAACCCGTCGTTTATAACATCTGCGACGATCAGGAGATCGAGAAGAAACTCGCAGAGCAGCAGGTGAGTGGCTTAGGAACAGGAGGTGGGGGGGGAGGAAGGAGGCCATTCAGCCCTTCCAGCCAGTTCCACCATTTATTGAGGCCACAACCCATCTCCCTTAGCTCCATCCCACCCACTTTGCTTCCGGAACCTTCAATATTCTTTACCCATCGGAAGTCCATCAGCCTTGAAATTTTCAAATAACCCGCCCGCGTTAAGAGTCTTTTGAGGGAGAAAGTTCTAGATTTCTGCTGCCCTTTGTGTGAAAAAGAGCAACTTTACTGTTCAGGTAATGCTCAATATTCTGAACTTCTCCACCTGGGGAAAATTCCTTAATCATTTCAAAACAATATTAATACAACTGGGGATGGGGGTGGTGATGGGGGTGGTGATGGGGGTGGTGATGGGGGTGGTGATGGGGGTGGTGATGGGGGTGGGGTGGGGATAGTGGTGGGGGTGGGGGTGGGTGGGGATGGGGGTGGGGGTGGGGGTGGGGATGGGGGTGGGGGTGGGGGTGGGGGGTGGTGATGGGGATGGGGGTGGGGGTGGGGTTGGGGATGGGGGGTGGGGGTGGGGATGGGGGTGGGGGTGGGGGTGGGGATGGGGATGAGGGTGGGGATGGGGGTGGGTGGGGATGGGGATGGGGGGTGGGGGTGGGGATGGGGATGAGGATGGGGGTGGGGATGGGGGTGGGGATGGGGTTGGGGGTGGGGGTGGGGGTGGGAGTGGGGATGGGGGTGGGGATGAGGGTGGGGATGGGGGTGGGGGTGGGGGTGGGGATGGTGGTGGGGGTGGGGCTGGGGATGGGGGTGGGGATGAGGGTGGGGATGGGGGTGGGGTGGGGATGGGGGTGGGGGTGGGGATGGTGGTGGGGGTGGGGCTGGGGGTGGGGGTGGGGTTGGGGATGGGGGTGGGGATGGGGGTGGGGGTGGGGGTGGGGTTGGGGATGGGGGGTGGGGGTGGGGATGGGGATGGGGGTGGGGGTGGGGATGGGGGTGGGGATGGGGGTGGGGGTGGGGGTGGGGGTGGGGTTGGGGATGGGGGTGGGGGGTGGGGATGGGGATGGGGGTGGGGGGTGGGGATGGGGGTGGGGGTGGGGGTGGGGATGGGGGTGGGGGTGGGTGTGGGGATGGGGGTGGGGGGTGGGGGTGGGGGGTGGGGAGGAGCCGGGTTGGTTAGGGAGAGGGTGGGGGATGGGGGGTGGGGGGTGGGGTGGGGGATGGGGGTGGGGGTGGGAGTGGGGGTGGGGTTGGGGGTGGGGGTGGGGGTGGGAGTGGGGTTGGGGGTGGGGATGGGGGTGGTGGTGGGGGTGGGGATGGGGATGGGGGTGGTGGTGGGGGTGGGGATGGGGTTGGAAGTGGGGGTGGGGGTGGGGGTGGGGGTGGGGATGGGGATGGGGGTGGTGGTGGGGGTGGTAGGGGTGGGGGTGGTAGGGGTGGGGGTGGTGGGGGTGGGGATAGGGGTGGGGATGGGGGTGGGGGTGGGGGTGGGGATGGGGGTTGGGAGTGGGGGTGGGGGTGGGGGTGGGGGTGGGGCTGGGATTGGGGGGTGGGGGTGGGAGTGGGGTGGGGGGGGGTGGGGTGGGGGTGGGGCTGGGGATGGGGGTGGGGGTGGGAGTGGGGGTGGGGGTGGGGGTGGGTGGGGTGGGGGTGAGGGGTGGAGGGTGTGGGTGGGGGTGGGGGTGGGATGGGGGTGTGGGGAGGAGCCGGGTTGGTTAGGGAGAGGGTGTGGGGGGGGTTTATGAGAAGCTGTAGAGACTGAGCCCCTCCACTAAGGACAGCCGCAGCTTCCAGCTCTGGTCAGGCTGCTGCAATCCAAGTGGAAGCCCTGTACTTGGGGGGAGGGGGGGGGCTTCACAGCCACATCCGATCCTGCCTGGACCCTCTCCCCATTGCGTGTGACGATTCTCCGCCGCTCCACCATCGCTGCTGATTTCAGCCTTCGCAATTCACCCTGGCACTTAGCAGCCGGGAGTCACGAGGAGTGGCAGCCCCTCGCTAACCACCCCCACCCCCACCCCCACCCCCACCCCCACCCCCACCCCCACCCCCCACCCCCACCCCCCAGCCCCAACCCCACCCCCACCCCCACCCCCATCCCCAACCCCATCCCCACCCCCACCCCCATCCCCAACCCCACCCCCACCCCCACCCCCATCCCCAACCCCATCCCCACTCCCACCCCCACCCCCATCCCCACCCCCACCCCCACCCCCACCCCCACCCCCCACCCCCACCCCCATCCCCACCCCCAACCCCATCCCAACCCCACCCCCACCCCCACCCCCACCCCCATCCCCACCCCCATCCCCAACCCCACCCCCACCCC